>NC_031987.2:25442956-25742956 GCF_001858045.2 Oreochromis niloticus | reverse complement strand
TGAAAGGTTGAGCTGAAGGATATTGACAGAATAGGCCTGGACAAGTGCGGCTCTGCCAAGCTAAGTGAGCTGGTACTGATGCTTCAGTGTAAGCTGAGTTGAGTTCTTCCAGAAACAGTGCACTTGCCTGGAGATTCTCAAAGAACGGTCAAACTGCATTAAAAAATAAAGTAGTTTCAGTTGATCTTCTGTAAGTAGAAATAGCTAAACAAACAAACAAACTTTGATTTCATGGTGTGCTAGTTGGAATGATGAACAGATCCAATCAATAGCCATCATTCATTCATTGTCAGCTGTCTTGTATTTCAAACTAAAAACAGGTACTTTCATGTACCTGCATGTCTTTGGACTGTGGAAGGAAGCTGGAGTACCAGGAAAAAACTAACAAAGATTTGGGGAAACTCTTTGGCACTTTGTAAGTAAAACTGAATTTAAGTGTTGTGGAAAAAAAAAAAAAAAAATCTCACCCATCATCACCGTAATTTTTGTCACACCAATCCTCCACACGCCCATCTTCACTGCATCTATAAATCTTCTCTGTGGTCTTTTACTCCTGCCTGGCAGCTCCATCTTCAGCATCCTTTGTTCAGCATTCCTTCACCTTTGCTGCTTCCAAACACGACTTCCCTCGCTCTTCTTCCTTTGTCTTTGGTCAAGAGAGCAGCATAGTTTCAGCTGGCGCCATTGCTAACCCGGCCCTAAACCAATTTGTTATGGAAATGTAATTCTTGATGTTCTGCATGTTTCCATTGGAAGCTATTTTAAGCTGGATGCCCTTCCTGATGTAGACCTCCACATTAATTCAGTCTTGGGACGAGCGCTGGGAGTACACTGGCTTATGCCCCCCCCCTTGAAGAACAAAGTCAGCAGCAGCCACTGCTGCACTGTGTAATTATGTTGCTAAGTTTAAGTTCAGATTCTCTTAAATTTCCCTTCACACCTTTACTTGCACGTGATTGTTTTTCATGACTGCTGAGGAAAAATGATAAGACCATTTTGACCATTTTGACCATTTGACCGCAGCTGAACTCTCAGTAGAATACTAGCAGGCATCTCTTGGCCAAAGTGGGTATTCCACAGCTGTTAGATGTGGTTGGGCGAGGGTAAGGGTTGGAGGCTACATAAGTGATTTCATTCATCCGTGTCCAACAGCTGTGAAATTCCAACTTTAATTGTGGAATGCCCACATTGTGTGCTGCAGAGACTCCGTATCTACTCAAAGCTGATAAAAGTTCACTGTTTAACACACTTGCCAGGCGAGTTAAAGAACGACATTATTCTCTTAAGAAGGAAACTCAAGTGGACTCGCTCAACAAGAGATAGCGTTTGAGAACAATGTAAACATATATTCTTCAGCCAGAGCTACTTGGTTAGGGCACCCTGACCGTGAAAGCCTATTCACTCGAGTATTAAAGCAGCGTCACAGGACTGCCTATTCACCTGGGGCAGCAGCAGGTCAGTAATACACCTTTGAGCTAAACCAAGAGTAGTTAGGAAAAAACTCTAAAATCAATTGTAAAACTGACCTGAAACCAGGAAAAAGGCTGAACTACAGCATGATTTTACTTGATCTCTGAATAAAGACTGATAAATCATTTGTGCTTGTTTCTTTCAGTCAAAAAGTCTCAATCAAATAGAACTAAGACCCAAGGATGGGCTGAAGGCAGAAGCAGATCAGAGTCCACTGTGGGTGTAGCGTGGGGTGTGTGATATGGCTGTCAAACGACTGCCAAACTGGCCTGCGAGATACACACTTGCACTAATTTGGGCTAAAGTCAGCTCTAGTTGGAAACTCTCAGGCCACTGCTGGCTGATGTCGACAAGCCGTTGATCAATCTGGCGCCGGATTTAACAACTGTTTGGACAAACCATTTTGGCTGCATGGAGAAGACGCCAAACAAGCAGTTTTCTGAAAAGAAAATAAGTGTTACTTTGAAAAGGTTACGAAAAATAACCCAAGTTCAAACCAGTCACGAATCCTTCAAAATGGCAACATTTATATGCGTGTGTGTTTGTGTGTGATCTTTTTTGGGAACTCTTACTTGCAAGGAGCCAGTTGCCTCTGTGAATTTTGCAGCTGACAGTGACAAACTGTTGTTTACTCTGCATTTTTGTGTGTCTACGTGTGTGTGTGTACTTGTGTGTGTGTCTGCTCTCCCTTAGCTTATCGACACACTGGCACACCAGGAGACTCATACACACACCCAGTGGGAGATGCTTCAAAGCGTGGCATCGCTGTCGGCTCTATTGCTTTGTGTTTCATGTGTCCTCTATTTTTCCACCCTCCTTCCTCTCCCAACCTCCTCCACCTCCTTCTCCCCCATTCTTTATTAATGGCCCAGATGTGGCGGTGGCACACGGGGAGCTCATTACTCCAAAGACAACACAAAGCTGTTGTTTCCATATTCAAACATTTTGGGAGGAGGCGCTTTCATGTAATATGTAACCAAACGAGCGTACAACTTTGAAAGCTAACAATGTTGCTTGTTCGACAGTTTCCGTTTTGTGTTTGATTAGGTGTGAAGGAGGAAGACGAGGAGGAAGAGCAGCTTAGTTCATGCATTATGTAACTTTGTGTTGGCTTGTACGAGAGTTTCAGCTTTGCGTTTTGAAAAAGAATACGGGGCGAAATAGAAGTACCGATAAGGAAAGGACATAGGGTGGAGGACCGAGGAGGTAGATGGAGATGTTTGGGGGGGCAGGAACTTAAAAAATATAAGGATCAGTTTAAGAAAAGGATGTGGGGAAACAGAAATGAATAATAAGAAGTGTGCTATTGCACAGGCACACTTAATGAGACTAAATGTTGTATTGAGGTAAAAGTTTCATAAAGCCTGGACTTCTCTGGTGGTTAAAGCTGTTGCTGCCGTTCATTGCAGTGACGCACATCACCAAATTGGCCAAAGCCAACTTTATTGTCAATTCTGTTATATATACAGTACATATACCGGATTGACATGTCAGTAATAAATAAATATAATAAATAAAATAAAAATAATCAGAGCTATAAGACTACATTAAACATATTATATTTTTATATTATATATTATGTTCTTAGATAAGATCCAGGTATGAAAGATAAATGAAGAATTATGTATAAAAATGACTTTCTGCTTATGATTTTCACAAGATCTATTAGAGCCTGTGTACAATTATTACTTTGGATAAAAATGTGAGGGCTATTTTGTGTACAAGGTATTAAGAATAAATATACATATTGCAAGTCTTTGGTTTGAGTGCAAGTCAGAAATTACACAGAGGAATCAGTATCAGACTGAAAAAAATGAGCACAGCAGCATAACATGTGTTTATGTGTACAGGACAGAGTGGTCTAATTGTATATCCTCAAGACAAACTAGGCTCCTTAATATCTATAGAGGCTGGGGTCTACAGTATATACAATTAGAACGCATCATAAATCCCAGAATTTAACTTTATTTTTGTTTGTTGGTTTGTTTTTACAAATGAGGAACTGCACTTACTGGGGTTTAAATGTTGGTGTACCGTCTCAGTTTCTGCTCTTGATTTCTGTACTAAGTAACTAAACACAGAGCAACACTGCAGACTGGTAAGTATTATAGTAAACCTCTGTGTGTGTGTGTGTGTGTGTGTGTGTGCTCTCACCCGTCACTTTGTTAGGTGCACCTGTTCAGCTGTTCCTAGATTTCCTTCCAGTAGAGCACCTTTGGGATGCTGTGGACCAAGATATTCGAATCATGGTTGTGCAGCTGTCACATCTGCAGCAACTGTGTGATGCTATCGTCTTGATATGGACCAAAAATATCTAAGGAATGTTTGCAGCACCTTGTTGAATCTGTGCCACAAAGAATCCGTGCAGCTCTGAGGGTAAAGGGATTTCCAACCCCGTATTGTGTATATGAGACCACATCCACAGTAAAAAGAAGCCCACATCCTGTTAATATACAGATGATGAGCTGTGGTATTGGTAAAGTTGTCTAAATATTGATTAAATAATTCATAAACAACCAGTTATTATAATATTATGCAGTTTTTAAGAGTAAAATGCCGTAAAATGATTTATTATCTGTGGAACGTTATTCGTTGTTGCTTATTTGAGGCTTTTACTTAGTTGGAACTTCAAAAAACAGCGCAAAAGTTTGACATTTCATAGAGGAACAGGTCCCAACTCTAGTCGTACCTCAAGAGCAAGATGGCAGGAAAAGACATGTCTCAAAAGTTGGAATGCAGCATCTATCTGAATATATCTGTGGTTGTTTACTCATGTCAAAATACATCTGTTTACGTGTTTATTTATTTATTTTCGGTGCTGCATCAGTCAGCACATATGTCTACAAATGACACATTGGTGTATACTTGTGTCACTCAAAGGTTACCCCTGTGCTGGAGGATAGATTATTAACATTAGGTATGTGCTAACAAAGTCCCCCAAAACTAGACTCTAAGAACTTTGAAAGATACTGTGATGTGCAGACGAACAAAAGTGGAGTGGACTTCCTCCAAAAGTTCTAAGAGGCTCCTCTCGTCCAAAAGCTCCTTTACACAAAAGATGAAGACGTGATGGGTAAGGTGGGAAAAACACATATAGGACAACAGTGAGGAAGTAGAGGTGTTGGAACAATGAAAGTGAAGAGAAAATGTGAGACAGAGTTAAGAATAAGAGAAGATGGAGGACATGAGGAATAGGAGTAGGAAGAATAGAGGGAGGGGAGTAGTGGAAAGAAACAACTAGGTCGGGGAGGGGAAGGGGTTTAGGAGAGTGAAGAGCAGAGGAGCCAGGAGTGAAAAAAAGTAGGATGAAAAAATAAGACAAGGTGAGGAAGATCAGGACGTGAGGAGGAAGCTGAAGGTTAAGAAAGAAAGAGGGTGATGACTAGTTTTTTGAAGAGGGAAGATGCCAAGAAAATGATGAACTGAAAAAAGCAGCGATAAGGAGACAGTGGAGCAAAAGCAGGAGGTTGGGAGTTAAAAAAAAATAGAGGGTGGTGAAGAGGAAAAAGGGAAAGAGACGAATAAAGTGTGGGATGCAGTGAAGAAGAGGAGGAAGTGAGGAAAAGGAGGAGGTGGGTGTCGGGAGTCAGAGTCACTTTCATCACAAAAATTTGTCGTGTTGATCGGAGGTGCGAACCCAGCAAAACTGACAAATCTCTCTCACAAACCTGTCGGAAAAGCGACGTGTGTGTGCATATAAGTTACACCCAAGGGGACAGTCAACCTTTCCAGCAAACAGTTTTTATCAGCTTCTTGTTTGGACTCATATTCCCACAACATGATCTGCTGTTATTCACCTCCTCAGTAACATGGTGCTGGGACAACAGTAACGTCAGATTTACTGCAGTATGTGGCAAATCCATCAGTGTTTTGGATCAGATGTAGGATCAGGCAGCTGCATTTTCCCGTCTGTCGATTGTGTCGATTGTTTAAAACCAAATTTACCAATAAAAAACACTGAATAATAATAATGGTTACATGGTAACCAATATGGTATTTTTGGTAATATCTATATCATATAATGTGGATTAGTGTTGTGCCATTTTGCATATTATGGTATTGATCCGATACCAATACCGATACCAAGTAATATTGATACCAATACCGATACAATCCAATACCCACGCTGGCACTGGTATCGGATCGATACTTTGTTTCTTTGTTTTCCAAAAAAAAACTTAGTATCAAAATAAATGAATAGCTGAAAACTGTTTTTTATTTTCTTAACTAATTATTGTGGGAAGTAAAAATTTGATTGAAAAGTTACAGCATCTCACGTCTCTATGAGACCTGGACTGTAAACGTGCTTTGGGTCAGGTTTTATTGTGCTATAGGCTATAAATAAAATAAACATGACACTCAACACAAAAATGCTCAGACATATTTCAAACAACCCTTTTTGCAAGTGTTTGAGGGATATTTTTCATTTGCAAAACAATAAAATAAGAAAATATGTAATTTAACACAGTGCAGTGGTCTACAAACTGAACTTAGAGGGTAAAAACAATCGTGCTAGTATCGAGCTGATATCAATACCGCCGTTATCGTATCCATACTATCGATATTTGAATCAATCCGTGTACCTTTTATGCTCACCATCTGTTGTTAAAGTTAAAAGCTCAGCTCAGAGCAGGCTTTAAAACTTTCACTAGGAAGTACAAACTTAGTCTTAGCAGTAAGAAAACACAGCTCTGACACAGCAGCAGGACAGTGGACATTAAATAGCAATACTGACATCAATGAAGTAAAATTATACTTACGGGTTCTGTGGGAGGTGCTTTTGGAGTACAAGGTCATGAGCCCATATTTGAAGTGAAAGCTTGGTCCACATTCCTGTGAAGGGTACATGGACTCACCCAAGTGATGTAGAGGGTGATTAGCTCAGAGAGGAGCCACTTCCTCTCTTCACCTTGAAAGGAGCGCACTAAGGCCCCAGTCACACAGAACTAGAGACCAGTTAGCAGCTGCCTGGCAACCACCAGTCGTTAGTGAAAAATGAATATTCCCCTGATCGCTGACACGTTTCAGAAGTTGTGCCTTTTGAAAGTTGTTGGGACAACTCTTACTTTAAAGGTGAATGTTCTCCGTTTCTGGTTTACATCACAGTTTTTCAAGTGTCACTACTGCTCAGTGTCTACCATCTAGCATTTTCCAAGTAAATTGTGAGTGACACACACACACACACACACACACGGCTAATCTCTTACAGTAAACTTGTATAATAGAATACAGAAAACATATCAATTATTTCAACTGAGAAAATGTTAACATTTCATGAAAAATCTTAGCTTATTATTTATTTTTAATAATTGGATTGCAGCGACATGTGTCTAAAAAGCTGGCACAGGTGCAACAAAAGGTTGGAAAAGTAAGTGGTACTGCAAAGAAACAGCTGGAGGTACATTTTGAAACCAATTAGTTAAATTAGCAACAGGTCAAAACATCTTAGAGAGGCTTACATTCTCAGAAGTAAAGATGGGAATGGGTTTCACCACTCTGCAAAAAGCTACATGCACAACTTATGGAAGAATATCAGAATAATGCTCTTCAGTGTAAAAGTGTGAAGACTTCTGGAGAATCTGGAGAAATCTCTAAAATTCAGTTATGGATGTCCGTCATTTACAGGTGATGGTAATCACTGCATGAGCTCAGGAACACTTCTCTGTGAACACAAATCACCGTGCCAACCACAAACGCAGCTTAAAGCTCCATCATGCAAAGAACATAATCCAGAAACACTGTCGGCTGATCTAAAGAGCAGAGCGACCGTTCACCTTGTTTTCAGCTCTCTGATGGTGTGAGGCTCCATTTGAGCCCATGGAACTGGTAGTTTGCACATCTAGAAACGCACCATCAATACTGCATGGTATATACAGGTTTTTATCCTAACATATGCTCCCATCCTGATGACAACTTGTTCAGGGAAGGCTTTACATATTTCAGCAAGACATATGTTAAACAGCATGGGTTTGTAGTAGATGGGTGCTGAACTGGCCAACCTGCAGTCCAGACCCTTTCATCCTGAAAACATTTGGAGCATCATGAAATGGTAAATATGACAAAGAAGATCCAGGACTGCCAAGAATCCTATATCAGACTAGCACGGGACAACATTTCTCTCCCACAAGCCCAACAGCTGGTTTCCTCCTTAGTTCCCGGATGTTTACAGGCTGTTGTTAAAATTCAAAACTGAGCTCTCATCTTCCTTAAAATGGCACATTTTCTCAGTTTAAAAATAAGTTGTGTTTGTTGTATTCTGAATAAAATACAAAATTTTTAAATCATATCTTTCTGTTTTTCTTTACCTTTAACACAACATTTCCACAACTGGTTTTGCTATATGCTGCCATGTTTTGCTGTTTTTCCCATTCAACCTCTTGAAACTGCCACTCTGTGTAGATGTGTGAACGTGTGTCCAAACACGCGTGTGTGCCTCCTGAGGTAATATGAGCAGCTCAGCGGATCCCGCTGTATTATCAGCAGATATGAGCTGAGCAGACCTGCTTGTTTGTTCAGTCTGTGGCTCCACCGCTTCAAATCAAATCTCCTGTAATTAGCTCTGTCATGTGTTGAAGTTCAGGGTGTTCTCAGTGGGGTCTGCAGCGTGTGCAGCACCGTATTCGTGTGGTGCTCGGATCAGCCCAGCTAAAAGTGCAGAATGCGTGTGTGGTACAGAGAAATACTGCTGATGCTGATTAGGAGTGGCTCAGTGCAGAGATGTTCCAATTATAGTTGCAATTATATTTTATCTGCGTCACAAAGGATGGAAGGCAGCGATGGGATAGTTTTCTGTGTTTACTTCTTGTGAACTTTGATGGCATTAGACAACCTGAGGCTTTTGGACATCGATCAAACACCGACAAGTGACGCAAATAACACCGATCATCTTGTAACAGTGCAATGTTCATCTGGAAAAGGGTCCTTATGAATGTAAGTCTGACATCTAGTATCTTTCTAAACTAGGAAAAGGCAACAGTGTCCTACTCTGAGACAATAGAATTAAAATAAAGAACTTCCAAGATCCCCGTCCTTTGAGTATCCATGAGCTGTGCTGCAAGCTCATCCAAGCAACCAACATCCTGTTACCAGGGACGTCCATGACCTGATGGGTTGGACCTTGGTTGGTGGAGTCAGGGAGACCTACACGACATTAGATAGAAAAATGAAACGTTGTGAATGACCGTTAAGGCTCTGACCAAATGGTGGATTCAAACTCAGAATCTTCTTACTGGGAGGCAACAGTGCAAACCACTGTTGCACTATGCTCCCCAGAGATATAATTATGACTTAGAATACTGCAGGAGTGTGGCGCGGCTTTAGGTGCTACAGACCACAACTTCTGAGATGATGTTGATGGAAAGGGGGAAAAATACACAAGGTTGAACTCTAAAGACTTTGTGGTTTGAGTTCTTGTGTCTATCTCAGCTGACGTCTTTATTTATTTAACTTTTTTCCCCTCCTTAGATTACCTGAAGACCTGTTTGTTCAGGATATCCCCCATGTTTTTCAGGTAGAGATTAACATTTAAGTGTCTTTCCTTTGAAATCTTTTACAATTTTTCTGCCCAAAATCTGTGTTGAGCTCACTCTGAATACATTTTTCATGTTGCTATATTATGTTGTTGTTCCACAGACGTTTGTAGCCATGCCCGTGAATGGTGTGGGCCAAACATGAGAGTTTGTTCATATCGCGGCGTGAGACCTGTTTTTTTTGTTCGACGCTTCCACTGCGAGTAGCGCTTTTAGCTCCCGTTAGTGTGGATGAAAGCCCAACATGAAGAAAAATATGCAATTTTAAATTTATCCACATTAGCGTGGACATAGCCTCAGAGACAGAATGACAGCGGGGGAGAAAATCAGACAGTGAGGTGCTGAAATCTCCCTGGAGACTGATAGAGAGGAAAGGAGACAGTTTCTACTTATTCCTCCTTGTCTGACCTTTCCTTCACCCTCTTGTCCCCACACCCCCCGCCACCCTCTTTGTCTTACTCGGCAGAGCACACACACTTTCTGTCCACACACAACTCCAGCATGCAGTGACACATAGCCTACAGCACACTGGGTAAATACATGACAACCACACAATAGACTGAGGGAAAGGATGCAAACATGCCGTTTTGTCAGCAATTGTTTGTGTATGTTTGGATGCAGTTATTGTGTTGCCAGCTGGTTTTCGTAGCTGCCAGGTTTCTCACAGCTGGCTGAGCTCGTTTTCAGCTGCGACCCACACCAGTGGTTCCACTTTGCAATCACCACCTCTAAAGGACTTCATGAAGCCCCATTAGATGGACTGGGAGTGCATGTCTTTATAAGGGTTTCATAAAACAAAACAATGATTTCTCTACACGATCCATTTTTTATTACTCGTTTTTCATCTTTATGCTCTGTTGAGGCCTAAAACTAAAATCACAGACATCCAGAGATACAGACAAGGAACTGTGTCACAGAGGATTGAATGGTTGGCACTGTTTCCGTTGACTGTCATATCAATTTTTTTCAATAGTCTATAGCACATTTAAACAACAGCAGTTGACCCAAACTGATTTAGATGATTTTTGTTTTGTTGTGTGTTAACTAAGTACTGCGGAAAGTAAAACTTGCAGGGATTAGTGGTGCAAATTGATGATCCATTCATAAACCATGACACACTGCTCTCGCCTACGTAAGCTGCCTTTATAGGTTAAAATATTAGTATCGTTAATGACACTAGCAATACTGCAACACCAGTATATGTATATGTCAGGAGGGATTTTGGCCCACTCTTCACAGAAACTCGCTTTTTTTGCTGCTTGGCAACTAAAAAGCTGCAGCTTCCTCCACAGATTTTTGATGGGACTGAGGTCTGGAAACTGGTTACCCAACATCATGACCTTAATGTGATTCTTCTATAGCCGCTCCTTTGTTGCCTTTGTTGTCGCCTACTTTGTTTGGCAGTATGTTTTAGGTCATTGTCATGCTGGAAAACCCCTTCACAACTCATCTTCAGTGTTATGAGTGAGGGAAGGAAGCTCTTGTCCAAGACTTTACAGAACATGGTCCTGTCCATTGGCCCCTCAATGCGGTGAAGTCGTCCTGTAACCTTAGCAGAAAACAGCTGAAATGCATAATGTTTCCACCACAGTGCTTGACTGTGAGGATGGTGTTCTTTGGATCATACTCAGCATTTCTCTTACTCATAACATGGTGGGTCAAGTTGATGCCAAAGAGCTTTATTTTGGTTTCATCTGACCACAGCACTTTCTCCCAAATCTTCTCTGAATCATTTAGATCTTTATCGGCAAACTTAAGACAGGCTGGTAAATGTGCAAATGATTATTATCAGATACTTATTTCCCGCAGAGTACAATCTAAAAGTGAGTTACCATGAGCAAACATTCGTCCATCTTTCAAAGCTAATAGAATGTGCTTAGTCCATCCAAAACAATGTAATCAGTGGTAGAAATTCAAACCCTGAGGAAGTTAGTGAAGGCAGAAATTTTTGTAGAAATAAAAATGACAAACTTGATGAAAACTGTGTAAGATGTTTTCATTTCGACAGACTTGCAGTGAAGCCCACATAGATCTGCACCACACAGTGTGCACGGCTTGACTTTGCAGGCTGTCATTATTTATTTATTTTTGTTTTATTCCTTATTCATGGCCCTGAGAAGATGACTCCAAATGATTTCAGTTAACTCACATCTATCGCATCATCAGGCTATGGATAATCTAACAACCTGAAGATATCACTTTGTGAATTTAATGTTTTAACCTGCAATCAAAATATTCAGCTGCCGACTATTCATTGGCTATTTATGGTTGGTTAACTTAGAATATGTGTACGGTTTTCCTCGAGTCTCTTTTGTTTTTCTTTTGTCTGACTTTTTCCTGCACTGCATCTGAATGCATTTTTAATTACTGTGGTTGCATCTTAGCATGACTCCTACAGCACTTGTGATTTTATTTGGGGTATGCAACACTTTCATATTATCAAACAAAATGAACATAAAAGCCTGACTTAACTTTAGTTTGTAAAAAGCAAAGTGGTCACAGTGCTATCCTCAAGCATGACCAGTGCACGCAGTGTCTTTTGAAAAGCTTCATTTTTATTCCACAGCCTGGTAATAAGGTCTGCATAAGCTGCGTTTCACTCATGCTGACTGCATCATTGACTTTCTGCTCCCACATTTCCCCCACTGTTCAGCTCCTGAGATATACTCTGGAACAGTTGATTGTCTTTCCTTCCTTCTCTCCCCCTCTCCTCCGTGATCTCGCTTCATTCATTCCCCACCTCCCCCTCTTCCTGTTCGCTCTCCTTGGCCTTGATATCAAATAAAGATGAAGGTGTTGGTCTAATCGACATTGTTGCCAATGAATCATTTAGCAGTGTTAGTCTAACATTCCTGATTCCAGGTCAGTGCTTTTCAATACACATCCCTCTGCCAGCAGGGTTTAGCCTGGTTCAGCCTGTAGGCTGCAGACTGGCAGTGCTGCGTCTCTGCTGCCGCTGCCAACCGGCAAACCCCGACTGTCCCTCAGGCACTGACCCCCCGATGTGTGCAGGCATTTCCCCGCTGGAGCACAGAAACGCTGACGGGGGTGGGATGTTTTGGAAAGAAACATGCATTTACCCCTCTGGTTTGTTTGGGTCAGATTAATGCTTTTGTGCAAATCACATCTCCAGTTATTTAGTTCCACCCACAAGCAAAGTTAGAATCTGTAGCTGTCATTGCAGCTTGTTTTTCAGGGATGTTAGATGTGTTATATGCTTTGTGTGTGCTGTGTTACACTACAGTACTTTTCATTCTTAGGTTATGCACACTTGCTATAAAGATGTTTCCCTTTTATTCCACTGGACTGTACAGGAAGCTGTGAGCTTGTCTGTGACTTTACAATGTGTGTATCCATGCTTTTTGGCAAATTGAAAGGGTTTTGCACAGAGTAGGCGTAATGAGCTATAGCTTCAGCCAACTCTGTTTTCACATTTTGGATCTTTCAGTTGAGTTGCACTGTTTTCTGCATTTTCTTTCTTTCTTTTTTTAACTCATGTCTTCTGTGGATTTTTTCTTTTGGGACAAAACATTTTCAAATTAAAATTGGCATACCACATTTTGAAGAATAGCAGTTGTGATTTATTTATTATTTTACACACACAGTGAAAACATAGTGGCTAAATTCCTCAATAGCTTTTCTTAGTCTTACATATTCGTGTAATTTTCAAAGTAGTAAATGAAAGAAGTGGATCATGAAATTGTGCTTTCATTAGTGCTCCATACCTGTCTGTTACTGCCTCACTGTTTACATTTAATCTAGTTATTATACAGCTTTGTGCATACAAATAGAATTAGCGATTCAATTATGTTGTGTATTTGAGTTTGTGCGTTTGGGGTCTTGTGTGAGAGTGTGTTTTTTGCAAGTGCGCTGCAGTGTAGCAGCCAGAGAAAGTAGGTCAGGAGAGAAGGCCTCCTTAGAAGACGATGTGAACTTGTCACCTTGAATTGCGTTAGTGGCTGCTGAGGGAAGAGAGGGAGAAAGACAGTCACATGTGCATGTGTCCTCAATGGCTTCATTTAGTTTAAACATGCCATCATATACTGCCACTGAAAAATACACCTTAGCATCATTTCTGCCTACAAGCTGGTCGTTAATATTTGTTAAATGTCTTTAGCAAGAGTTTCAGTTAACAAAGTGTCACTGCTGGTTAGAACACAGTCTAAACTCTGTCACAAAGTAATAACCTGAACATAGTCGGTGTTGGAGAATGTGCCTCATTCATGTTTTTCTTGGACAGTCCTGTATTTTCTTCCTATTGGTTTTGGTAAAAGAGATAAAGTCAATAATCCATCCACTGATAAAGGTTAACTGATTAACTGAGTTTAGTGTTGTTTATTTGGGGAATGTGCCAACTGCAGCAATCTTTCAACAGATAAAAACAGTTCAGAGAAACTGAAATGGAGCAGCTGACCTTCTCTCTGAGACTTGAGAGTATATGGTTTTAAAAGTATCAGGAGTTTATGAAACATAATTAATTTTTTAAAAAAGTACTTTCGTCTGTCTGTTTTTTATGACTGCAAACACTAACTGTGACCTGGGACAACCCCTAAATTTGATAACTGGAAGAAAATAGATTGTTACTGTTGGATGTTTAATTGTGCACAACTGATGAAAAATCGTTAGCTTCACACCAAAACAGACTTTTTGTTTTTATCCGTGACACTTAAGGAATATGTTAAATGGATTTTCCTCCCAATGAAATGCTTGTTGACCCATGATTTGCTTCTTTCTTTTTTTTTAAATTCTTTTAGTCCTGTATTGTTTAGCAGCTAGCAGGCATCTTTCCTGGTGCAAAGCTATGTTATTGGTGAACTGCGGCCAACTGAAATCATTGGATGAACAGTTGAACAGGTTTGTTCAACTTTTCGCCTCTTATAGGTCATTATGGCTCCCGACTACTTTCTATAGATAACATTTTTTTATTCATTTCAGTAATGTCATTTTGAGTTATAGTTAAAAATACATTTCAACAAATCAGTTACTTTGTAACAAAATTCTTTTTACAACTCAGTGTTCTACTTTATCTAATAGCAACCTTAAATTTTTATCAGCTACAGTATGATCTACATGTACAGTGAGTTTGAGAGGTCAAATGCACTGCAACTTACAACTGCTTCAAAATCTGTCACACAGGCACACACACACACACACACACACACACACACACACACACACGCCAAGCCAAGCCAAGCCAACCAAAGTTGGATTATACACAACAGGAATGAAATAAATGCCACAAAAACCAACCAAAAACTGTTTTGGGGAGACAGGACTGTGACAGAATAGCTGAAGAAGAGACAAGCTCACAGTAAATGGCTAACAGCAAGCATGTAACTACAGTATTACATGAATCATGCGATTAGAATGCAGATTATCTGCATCTTTTTTCTCCCTGCTAATACAAATTTGTTTTCTTCTTTAAACACATCTTAAGGAATCCTTTGTATCTTTTGGTTTCTTTCACTTAAGCAGCTCTTCCTTCGTCCATCATCGTCTACCCAAGAACACTTCTGTTGGGTTTTGTGAGATTCTGTTTTCTTCTGGCTTTCATGTAGATTTATTCAAATTCCATTGTGTGTTTTTTCTATTTGCTGGTGTTGCAGTGCATTTGAACTCTCGGCCACCATACTAATTACGTTTTAGATGAATGTTTCAGGGATTTAGCCTTCAGATATCCAGACTACAATATCCTGTTCTGCATTTTAAGCCTTGCATTAATAGTGCACTTAGAGAATAATTTACTCTGAATGCAGATACATTATAAACTCTAAGTCATCTTCAGATAAGCTGATAGTTCTGAGGCTGCATTTCAATCAGGGTGTTCCTCATTTGTTCATCACTGGGACTATTTACCTGCATGCAGCCAAACATGATGGATCATTAGTTGTCAGCTCAGACAACTAATGGACAACAAACAAACACTCAGCATCAAAATCTAACTCCATTAATAGGTTTAGTCTTGTAGTTTTAGCAAAGTTTAAACAAAATACATAATGATGTGATGACTGTTGAATCATTTTAATGGGAACACAAAGAAAAATACTCACCATATTATAGTATAATAACATATTAACACCGATTGCATCGGATACTATGTGATTGCTGTGTGTCTGATGCATTTATATATTTGGGCGGAAATTATTACAAGAAATAAAGAGAAGGTAATATTTTGAAAATGAAGGAAAAAAGAATGATGGCGCTACAAATATTGGAAAATTAGGAAGTAATGTGAGATCTTTGGATGCTGAAAGTACAGATGTGCAGAAAGTGGATACAGATCAAGGAAAGAAAATAGAATTGGCAAGATGAGGAGGGGCACATGCTCATCTCATGCCCCACATAAGCACACTAAAGGAAATGTTTGAACTTTTCGGTGAGTGAATGTCCCATGTTCATCGTGTGTAACGAGAGTCCCTGTGCATAGCTGACTTGGTTTTGTCATCAGGATATGAACATGGTAAATCCATTAAAGTAAAGGTCACTAGGTAATGGACATCCTGCAAGTGAGCTCAGTGCAGCTGAACAGGATTGGAGAAAAGCACCAGAATCTTCATGATCTCTCGATGGTTCCATTTTAAAACATAAGCGTATGGCACTAATCTTAATAGATACCTTTAGATGCAAGCTGAAGCTGATGTGCTGATGATGAGACCTTCTTCCTTCTATTGTTTGTGATTGTTTTTTTAACATAGTAAGAGATCTAAGGAGCTTTGAAAGAAAAGCGCCAGGACTTCCTTCAGTTTCTTAAAGATGTTTCACTTCTCATCCGAGAAGCTTCTTCAGTTCTTCCTGTTGACAATGTCTGTGTGACTGGGGCCTTATTCACGTTATCCTGAATTGCCATATATCACATCATGGAGGACAAGTTAATGTCACATGGTTAGCTTTTTCTTTCTGTTAAGAACAGAAAGACTACAAAAAATCTTCCTGTGCTCTTTGCAAACTGTCCTGACAGTGTAAAAGGACTGCAAAGAATTGTGGCTTATTCATGTGTTACTAATGACCACAGTTTAATGGCATTATTTCTTTGCAGTAAATTATACACTAATAAATAATGAATCTCAAAAGGTGTAATATTTTCCCATAAAACTATAAAAGTACGGGTGGGAGTCTAACTCAGTGCATTGAGCAGGCGACCGCATGCCATGCCTTTCCTGTCCTCTCGTCACTGTGTCTATCAAATAAAAAGCTGAAAAAGGCCAAAAAAACTAAACTATAAACGCACACACAGAAAAACAGTTGCTTGAATAACCTGTAGTTACACTTTGCTAACAAAACTGCTTTGTCCATCTATGAGCTTTTGGTGTCCTTGTTTACATAGTTTATTAGTTTGCCTTTTTTTCACTACATGAATACATGAACGTGCAGAAGCTTGAGAAACTCCAAATGCGCAAACTCTGCAGCTGAATCTTGATCTACAACAGAGTTAACTTTAGACCTATCAGCAACAAAGTCAAACTAATCTATATTTTTTAAAAATGAAAGAAAAAGGAGATGGTTTCAATTCAATTCAATTTTATAGTGCCAAACCACAACAACACTCACCTCAAGGCACTTTATACTGTAGTGTAAAGAATAACAGTGGGAAGGAAAAACTTCCTTTTAACAGGAAGAAACCTCTGACAGAACCAGGCTCAGAGAGGGACAGCCATCTGCTACAGCCGGCTGTAGGTGAGTGGAAGGAGACAGGACAAAGAGACACCGTGGACAAGAGCCAGAGTTTAACTAATGATTCAATGCCAAATGGTGTATAAATACTGAGAGTTTTTAACCAAACTAGGAGAATAAGCAATAAATATTTAGATTAAGGGTCTTATTGTTCATTAATCACAGGTTTCAGTAAACACCACTTTCTGTTCACAGAAGTATTCTTGAGCACAAAAACCAACCACAGTTATGGCTTTCTGTTACCATAGTGATTAGATTTAGACTATGATGTACTCATTTACATAGAAGCCATCAGCCATGTAAGGCATTGCTGGGTAAAAGTACTTTGCACATGGAGACCAGAGGATAAAGCCTCTCTCTGCTGGGTTTAAAAATTTGCAGTGTATGTTGAAGCTCTGGACTAAATCCTGGATTATTGAGGCTAATAAGGAGAGGGAGCTAAACCCATCCGACTTGCTCGTGCACAAAAAAAACGATCAAGTCAAATTTGGTAAAAAAGCAAAGGAGAGTGGAGAACAATGATAAAAGGGGAAATAGAAGGGAAGGAAGAAATAGAGAATTATGTTTTCAGATAAAACTCCATTGAGAGTCCGATGCAGCTCAGCTAATCAGCGTCATGACTACAAAACAATAAGAGGTTCATGCCTGACATGCATCTCTCCGAGTTGGGGTGAAAAGATAATGAGTTTAAGGAGCATCTGGAGTGATGTGGATGCTGTACCGGTGTGTTGATGGCAAAGAGGAAGCTGAAGACGAAGGAGAGGCTGTCAATTTCCTGGTTGGCCTACACTCCTACCCTCATGGATGGATGGATGCATATGAAGATATCATTTTGAATCTTTTTTATGGTTATGCATTTTACAAATTCACAATGCTGCCAAAAACAGCTATAATTTGCAACTGTGTGACATTAACAATGTGTTTATTAATACACTGTATATGTTTATCCTTACACAAAATTATTAAACCAAAATGAATTCAGTTAAACAAAACAAAAAAATCCACCCCAATAATGGTAAACAGACACATTAATTATAGAAACTTGCTGGTTACATAAAAGGTCAGTTCAGGCAAAGGATGTCACTTCTCATTGATTTTCAGCTCTGAGCAGTGATGACATCCTATAATAAAACTGTCTGATCCTTGTCTCTTCATCAACATCTTTCACTTGCTTATAAAAGCAGAACTATAACACACATCATAAGATTTGTGTAGCATGTTTTGCAGGCATGTCAAGATAAAGATGGGGCATGATAAAATAGATAAACCAGTGGAATATAATAAATGAAATATAAGACAACAATTCATAAAATGTCAGATGCCAGGCTTTTAGTATATTTAATCAGAGATGGCAAACGAGATGAAAGCAGAACATAAAATGAAGAATAGAAAATAATACTTTATCTGGGGAAGCACAGTGCTGTAATCATTGTGTGGTGGCAAGAAGAATGTGAAACATTTTTATGAAACAAACTGCAAAACAATATAAAACTTCTCAAATTCCCAAAAAGTTAATAAAAACAGAATGAAATGATTTGTGAATATCATAAACATATTTCACAGTAAAAAGTAGAAGACATATCAAATGTTTAAACTGAGAAAATGTGCCATTATAAGAAAATCATTTTGAACTGACGACAGCATCACTCCCCAGAGAAGTTGGGACAGGGCGATGTTTACTACGGCGTAACATCCCCTCTGCTTTTACCATCAGTCTGTAGACGTCGGGGAACTGGGGAGGAGCTGCTGGACCTTTGGGAGTGAAATGTTCCCATTCTTGTCTGATATAGTATTCTAACTGCTCGGCAGTCCAGAGTCGTCTTTGTCATAATAAAATGCTTTTAATTGGTGAAAAGTCTGGACTGCAGGTCAGTCAGGTCAGCACCAACACATGAAGCCAGTATGCGGTTTAGCATGGCCAAATACTCAAGGTCTTCTCTGAAAAGGCCTTGAGTATGGATGGAAGCATATGTTGCTATAAAACTTTAAACCTTTGATCATTGATGGTGCCTTTCCAGATGTGCAAGCTGGCAATTCCATAGGCACCAATGGATCTCTATATCATCAGACAGGCATTTGAGCCAAGCTCCTTAATTCAAAGATTTGGCATCCATGTTTTTCAAAAGAATTCAGATTTCAATTTGTCTGAACACAGAGCAGTTTGCCACTTCACTTCAGTCTATTTTAAACGAGCTTTAGGCCAGAAAAGACAGTAGCATGTCTGGCTATATTCATTCATATATGGCTTCTTTTTTGCATGCTAGAGCTTTAACCTGCGTTTGTGGATGGCGCAGTCATCTGTTTTCACAACAGTGATTTGTGAAAGTGTTCCTGAGCCCATACAGTGATTTCCTGGACAGAATCATTTTTAATGCAGGGCCTCCTGAGGGCCCAAACATCACAGGTGTCCAATCTTGATTTCTGGCCTTGTCTCTTGCAGACAGAGATTTCTCCAGATTCTCAAATTCTTTCGATGATATTATGTAGTGTAAATTATAAGATCGTTATAAGAATTATAAGAATTATGAGATCGTTAAAGTTTTTGCAATTTTATGTAGGGAAACAGTATTCTGAAATTTTACACAGCATCTCAGATTTTTGGGGGGTTAGAAAGATAGAAGGAAAGTAATTGGAGAAATTAAATAACTCTTGGTAATACTTGGTTGAAAACTCTTTGCTGGCAATGACAGCCGAATTCTTGAACTTATGGAAATCACCAGATGCTTGATTTCCTCTTGTTTAATGTTATGCCAGGCCTTTACTGCAGCAGCATTCAGTTGTTGTTTATTTGCGGGCCTTGCTGTCCAAAAATGTGGCTTCAACAAGTGTAATGCTCAGTTGGGTTAAAATCAGGTGACTGACTTGGCCATTCAAGAATATTCCACTTCTTTGCTTTAATAAACTCATTGGTTGCTTTAGCTGTATGTTTTGGGTCGTTCTCCATCTGTATTATAAAACGCTGCCCAATCAATTTGACTGCATTTAGCTTGATTTGAGCAGACAGTATGTCTCTGAACACTGTGCTGTGTCACATCAGCAATAAACACCAGTGTCCCAGTGCTACTGGTGGCCATGCACACCCAAGTCATCCCACTGACCTCCGCCATGTTTTACAGATGATGTGGTATGCTTTGGATCATGAGCTGTTCCACGCCTTCACCATACTATTTTCCTGCCAGTCTGGTAGATGTGGATCTTGGTTTCATCTGTCCAAAGAAAGTTTTTCCAGAACTGTCCTGACTTCTTTGACTGACAAAGTTTGACTGACTTGAGCACAGCACCTTAATCCAACTCCAGGCTTTTAATCTTTAATTGATAATGACATAATAAAGGAATTGCCCAAACCTGCACATGAAATAGCCTTTGATTCAAATGTCCAATTACCTTTGGTCCCTTTAGGGTTGCACATTTTGTGGTCTCAAACTCTCAAACCCTTCATTCAACTTAAATGTGGACACCCTCAAATGAAAACTGTGAGTCTACACATTATGTCCATGTACATTATATAACTATAACTGGAATATGTTTTAGGAAACAAGTAAAACAAAGCTTTAGATGCAGGTGTTGCTGTCCAAATATATATGGACCTAACTGTATAACATTAGCTGTTCTCACACATTTAGTTCACGTTTTTTTATTCCTTGTTTATCTCAGACATGCCACATCTTAAGCCTCTTAAAATGGGAAACTAAATATTTTAAAAAATGGTTGTAACTCCTAAACATTTGATGCACAACTTGTACTTTCCCAGATCAGGTTTACACCAGGCAGCATGATGGTGGAGTCAACAATCTCGCCTTTCAGCAAAAAGCTTCCTGTTTCATATCTTCTGTGGAGTTTGCATGTAGCCCATGTGTCTGTGTGGGTTTCCTCCCACTTCCTTCCAGAGCTGAAAAACTTGCTTACTTAAAGTGTATAGAATAAAGTGCTGTATGAATGGACTGCTCAAATGTGACTTGTAGTCTAAAGCAGCGGTCCTCTGGACTGGTTTATGTCCGACAATATTTTTACGGACTGGCCTTTAAGGTGTCACGGATAAATACAACCAAATAAAACCAGTAGTGGTACCAAACAAAAGAAGATTTATTCATAACACACGGGAATAGACCCATGGAAACCGAGCTAACAATAAAAACGATTAAAAAATAACGCTAAAAACCGATAAAACCATGAATTTCACACCCGAGCCTGAACCCTCACGGCCCGGCACCAAACAACAACAGACCGGTACCGGTCCGTGGCCCGAGGGCTGGGGACCGCTGGTCTAAAGTCAGTAAGGCTGGAAAAGAGCTCTGTAAATGTGAGTATATTACATAGTTTAAAAAAGAAAAATAGACGAAAGTTGACGGTTCTCATAGTAAATTTGAAAAACAGTGGCACTGACATTGATTTACGGGCTTACTTTACATTAACATTACCTTTGCTGCTGTATCAGTTACTGTATGGACCACTTTGTGAATTCAACTGTTTTTTGTTTGTTTTTTTGCTTCCGTACTTCATCTCATCGCATCTTAAATTGTTGTCTCTTATTCTTCCTCTCATCGCAGTCTTTCTCAGCAGCAACCCTCTGTTTAAACATCAATAACATTAAAAGGAATTCCTAATGTTGACATTCAGCTTGATCAAAGCCTGAATGAATGCTGTTCATGGCAGTCTGGATCAATTAGTGAAATTCAACACTGTTTACTCCTTCCAATTACTTCCTGGGCCCTCAGAGAGCAGTATCTCAGGAGAAAGGGTAATTTGGATCACGGGAATGAACATTAGAGCTGCTTCCCTGCTGTTGAAATCTAGGTAAAACTGCTCAGTGCCTAAAACAGTCACTTGGAAAAGTTTTTATGGTGTGAAAAGAACATACAGGCAAAACCTTATGCTGTTTACTTGCAGAAAACATCCATATGTCCTGATTCAACATTTCCTTGGTGGATACAGTTTAGGCATTCAGCACTAATGTTTTTCCCTCTGGTTCAGGAAGCACTGAGAGTCATCTGAATCAATAGGACAGAACCTGTTACTCCCCATTAGCAATGCTGTGTATGTATGAGCACTAATTAGCCTCCATTACCTTGGATAAGAGCTGCACAGAGAGGAGAGCATCAAATTTTAATGAGCCTCTTGTAGCCGCACTGAATATTTGCTGTGTTTTAAGTGCAGCATCTACTGTAACTCTCTCTCTCCGTCTCTCTTTCTCGCTCTCTCACTCACACACTGCTGCTGCTTTCAGATAAATAAGCAAGTCAGTCGATACAAGTGATATTAGGTTAAGGGAAAACATGATGTCCACTTAAGTAGGCCTGTTTGTCTCTGGCTCTAAGCCACTTGTAAGATACACGTATAAAAACACTGGTTGAGTTTGAAACAATCGTGCTTGCTCTCTGGTGCTTTTCGTATTATAATCCACTAAATGAGGAACTGGATTGGAGTCAAAAAACACAGAAATTATTCTCACCGAGCCAATCCATTTTTGGATATCTTTGGCTAACCCATGTAACAAGTGTAGAAAAGCATAAATCCAACTGTTAAAGCTGAAGAAAGTTTTGGAAACATGTAAAAGCACCTAAAAGTTTAATCTATTATCTACTAGCGAGGAGAACTGGACATCACTAAGTGTTGTATCAGGCTGATGAGCCCCAAACGTTTACTGGATGAGTCACGTTTTTATATTTTCCTGATTTTGGTTCTTACCCCTCTTCCTCTATGATACAGATTAAGTGCAGAATTCTTGCTTTTTCTTTACTCAGTGTAATCTTTCATGCTGTCAGGTGGGGGACATTTGTGACAAGGGAAGTCAAAAACAATAAATTCTTGTCTTTGTAACTTTTCTGTAGCGAGATGGATTGAAATTGCCTTTCTTTCTATTTCATGCCTTGTTGAAACACAGAATAATATAAGCATCAGTTAACAAAGCTCCGTTTCAGTCTATTAATATCAGGGTGATTTCTGGTGCTAGTGCTCATGCACCAATAACTTCTCTCTCCTGCTTAAAAAAAACAATACCATAGTTCAACTGTGCAAGGAGTTTGTCACAACATGTAGCTCCCTATGAGAGAGTCAACTAAAGTGGTGCAATCATGGGACCTTTATGTCAGCATGGAGGAGTTCTGGGTGGATAGATGGGTTAACAAAAACCAGTAGAGTTCTTTTTTTCCCAGCATTGAAGAATGAGTCAGTGTTCACTTCTAACCATGACTGTCCACTAGTCTGTGTGTTGACGAGTCATTGGGAGACCTAAAAACGACTACTGATGTGATATCTTTGCCCTCTCTCACCTCAAGCTCTCATTTTAACCCAAAGAAAACTCACCAGTCCTGCTTTGCTGACTGTTTGATCTGCTAACCTGCAATAAAGCTGTTAAACTTATACCTTTCGTGGCCTGTGTTTGAGTAAAGACGCTGTCTGAGCCATAACAACGTGTTTCCTGTTTCAAGCCACAGTCAGCTTTTATTTTAACCTATGTCGTTTTATTTGAACTGTAACAATGACAACAAAGGACTTTAGTTTTAACCCACTGCTAATTTTATCCAAGTTGTTTCTGTGTTTAAGTCTATCTAAACTGAGACATAAATAAAATGCAATATCTAACTCAGAAAATACTCCTTGCTCCTCCTACCCGGCTTCCTGTTGCATTAAGCAAACAGAGTGCCATAGATTGTTTTCTTGTAATTGTCATGAGCACAATACATTTGCTAAAATTCACCAATGAGAGAAATGGTACTGTGCGATATAAGGCAGGCAGAGAATCAAGAGGCTTTAGTGGTTAAATCTAGCATGGAAAAAAAGGTTCTGCTGTTTGACAGAGTGCAAGAATCCAGGAAGCTGAATCCTTTTTAAAAAAAGAAAAAGAAAAAAGAGCCCAAGGCGACAGCTACAAATGTCATGTTTTGTCAGACTATCTAAAACAGACCAAAACACAAAGGCCATACGTGCACAATGATACAAAATAGAGAAGTCCTTGGATTTCCAAGTCAGAGATTCGGAGATCCCTTGGAGGGTTTACAGTCCCTGATAAATGATTCAGATTCTGGTGATCATTTCAGCACAGGGATAATAGTGTTTTCCTTTATTTTGCCTTTTAACCTAAAGGGAAAAGTAAATACCTCCTCATTTATGAAAAATGACTAGCATTGCAGATTTGCTGAAAATAAAAAATACTGAGCACATTTTATTTTCAGCTTTTTCAAATATCTGATTGCCCAGCCATTGAATTGTACCATCTTAACCCAATTTCTCTGATTATCAGAATGTATGTGATGCAGTTAAGACTGATCAACTAAAACTCAGTTTACTTTAACTAATCTCTATAATTCCCCATCTCTAACTCTATAAGACTTGTGATATTTGAGGCCTCTGCTATGGAGACTTCTGGAGTGTTTGATGAGGATCTGATGAACCCTCACACAGAGCCACACACACTTCAGACAGACAGAGCGTCTGCCTCTTGGGTCGCTAATGGACACAGAGAGCAGCAGAGATCAATACAGCCAGACGCGCTGCTGTCGGAGAGAGAGAGGAAGAGGAAGTGGTCTAACAGGAGCAGATTAATGAGTTCTGGTGGTGGCTTTAGTTAGTATTGTATGTTGTCTCCAAGCAGCAACGTCCGCAGCTAAAAAATTATGCTAATAAGAAAATACCAAGATATGCACCCATGGTATTGATTTGAAAATACTACATCACCTCATTCTTGAGTTATAGCATTCACAAACTGTGGTGTCCACGGTGCCCAACCTTTTACAAAACTCAAAAAATTAAGAGCCATCATTTTTGTCTACATAAAGATCAAAACTATTATCACTATTACCATTTTTGAAAACACCATTTTGATTTTATCTAATGTAGTACGATTCTATTCTTAGAAACTGCAACAGGTCATCCAACTAATGAGACTGTTTTTAAGGCAAGACTCTAATCTGTACCCACCTGAATTAAGGTTTGCGAATGTGAAAATGATCAACTACGTTTGCAAACAGCATATCAGGGGCTTACTAACCAAGCTTGCTAGCCAAGTGTGCTAGCTTGGACTGTGCTAAGATAGCTAGCACAGTCAGACAACTGTGCTAGCTAGCTTAGCCGTTAAAGAAAAACAAATACAATGGCCACAGGCAAAAATCCAAACTCAGTGCTATATAACAGGAGTTAACAAACAAACACCTACATCCATCCATTGAGTGAATTGAACATAACTAAAACTTTTTAATTCTTAACCTGTATCATTAGTAATCAAGGTATAAAAATCTCATTTCAGTTGTTAACCAAGACTACTTTTTGACTCCTGTAGGTTTCTTTTTCTTTTTTTAATTTATTTATTCATATGCCTTTAAAACATTTAATACTTAACCTACTGTCCTCCTTCAGTGCTTCCTCTTGTCATTTAGCTTTTTGCAATCAAGTAAAGTTCAACACTGCTTGTCTCTTAGAGGCCTGAAACTTGTTTTCAACATCCAATTCATCAGTGGGGGGAAAAAAGAGAGCGAGAACCTCCCAGATTAGCTTTTTAATAGCCTGCAAACCCCTTAATTTAATTTGTTTGTTGAGGAGACAGAAGCCCGTAGGAGGACTGAGGCTTTGAGCAGCAGTGACACGTACAGTTCAGCAGGAGATTTTGACCACCAAACAGTTTTCCGGGGGAACATTAATTATCTTCATATGCCAGTGCACCCTGCTTGTCTTATGTATGGCTATCAGAGAAAAAGATGAAAGTCATTACTCTGAATGATGAGTTTGTGTTCGCCTGGTTTACACAGGAGTTCAATTACAGCACATAGAGCTACTTTCAGCTAATGTTTTCTGAAGACAAACAAACCTCCAACTTAATGAGCAGCTCGCTAGAACAAATTTGAACTAAATTGAATTAGGCCTTGTGCTGATGCGGCCCGAGCTGAGCGTTGCACAGGCTCGGTCGTTCGTCAGTGCCACAGAAGTGATGACATTAACGTGACTTAAAAAACAAAACTCGCCGTGTAACAAGCTCAGGACCTAGTTATGAAATGCGCAATATAATTACGAGTCATTTTAAATCTCATGACAATTATTGTTAGCTATTATCAACCACACAAAGCAGCAGCCACTTTACAGATGGACTGGAGGCTACTTCCATTTGTCACTGTCACACACACACACAAAGAAAAACATATACACACACGCACACACACGCAAACAGACATCAATAGGCATGTACTCACAGCTAAAAGGATGTATAGTGTAATACACAAAACCTAATTTAGCGTTTTGTGTGGCAGGCTCATTTACTCTGAAGGCCAGCAACACAACAATCCTGGATTTGGAGGTGACGAAATTTTGGGAAAATTTTGGTTAAATAGTAGAAAGTTTCTTATTTTTAGGCTGGCGAAAACAAAGAATGGTAGAATTGTTGTTCTGGTCAATAATGAACTAAACAGTATTTATAGACAAGCAGAAGTCAACATAAGACCAACATTTTCATGCATACAGCAGTTTGACTGACAACCACATAAATGTAAATCTGCATGTAAAACATTTCTATTTATTTCTGATATTGTTGCGAGCCAAGCCGGCTAAACAACAGCATCTGATAATGGAGTCTGCAAAAGCTGAGTGCAGATTTGATAAAATTTGAAACTGGTTAAAAGGATACCCGTTTTTATTTTTAGTGATTCTTCTAACCATGACTGTAACAAAAGGTTTCAAACGAGGCCTTAAACCTGGTGTGTGTTCTCCTCAGTACTAGCCAATACATAAAAATGAGGCTTTCATGAAATCACTGAATAAACATGTATTTGAAAAAGAATGAATTTACAGTTCAGTATTGAATATTACATAAACTACATACATACATAAAAAGTTTAGTTGACTCTTTTTAAGGTATGCCCCAATAAATTTACTTTAGTAAGTTCATTATTTTAAGTCATAAATTGGTTTTTAAATGTTTTAAATGTAATGTTTCAAAAAGAAATAAAAGCATCAGAAAACAAACAAATAAAAAACACAATTTGTTAAATTTTGTGCACAATGTAAGTGCAAGAACAACCTGTCAGCAACTGATAAAAGACAAAGATAGTTTACTTTTTTTGTCTTTTCTTAGATTCTAAATCAGGCATTATGTCAGACTAAAGACGAATATCCTTAAAGTTGACTGCCATGTAACTGAAATAAATAAGTAAAATTAAATGATATTTTCTTAGAAGGACTTAATGTGCTATTTAAGTTAGTAGGGATGTTTTTAAATAATTAAGTTTACATTAATTAATTTATTTAATTAATTGAGTGTTTGGGTTTACAAAGAGGAAACATCTGGATAAGTGTGCCATTTGTATGGGCCTTATTTCTCCAGGGGTAGCAGGGGTGATTTTAATGTTACTGCCCTGGTCAGTCATTTTAACCAAGACTGGAGCACATATGGGTGTAAATGTCCACTTGGGAGTGATAATTAAAGCAAAGTCATAGTATTTGATCAATTTAGTCCTTTTAATTTCGTTTTTAGCCACCCTGTGTTCCTTTCTTTTTCTTAACATAATATAGTTTCCTCATGGTTGCTTTTAAGCCCACTCCAAACGAATTTGCAATTAGAGCATCTGCCTTGATTCTTTTTTTAAATGTGCAAAATGAATACAGAGAACTTGACTTTGCTAGTCCTCCTTTTATTTAAATACCATTAAGAGACGGTCTTGTTTTTTTTGGGGGGGGGGGGGGGTTGTAAGGCAAGAACATCCTCCTCTATTTTAGCAACCAGTGTAAAATTTGGCTTTTATGTGAACAGGAAACAGAGTTGTTCTTACCAGACCCATATAGGCTTATTTAAGGAACCAAAGAATACAACCCCCCCCCGACAAACTCATCAAACAGGCTTTTTTAATGTCCTTTGCAGGTAAATACCGTCCTCCCCTGGCCTTAACTGTTTTTCTGAAGTGCACAGGTCCCTATAACAAAGAAGAGATAAGATTTGTGGTGGAAATATTTCAAGCCCCAGCTACTACAGAGGATGCTCGGCACAACTAAACCAATTTTCAGGTTGTTGTTCAGAAAAATCTTCGCCCAAACTGAAAAACTGGAACAAAAGGAAAGCAGATAAATCTCTTCCTTTGAATCGTATTTGATCCGTCCGGTTAAGAAGCGGGACTCGCAGTCAAGTTCCTCTGTTGATGTCAGCTCCTTCTCTCCTTCACATTCCTGCTGCCTGTCACTGTGTTTTAAAGCAGCCGGGCTCGCTATTCAGTGGCTCTCATTTACACATTTTTATGTCTGCATTATCAGACAACTTGATGAGCGAAAAAACTGTGATTAAACACAGCTCATAAATTGTATGTGTTAACCAGTCAAACAGTAAACCCCGTTCTGCTGCAGTGATGAATCAGTCAAATTGCTGCTATCATCAGAAATCATCTGACGAATCGAACCTGCAGTAAAAGAGACTTTGCGCTGATCTCCGGGTGGTCTCTTTTGGCTCCAATAATGTCAAACCATTGCATTTTCCTCTGGTCTTCTGTGTACTCTCAGCCCTGATCTCTGTCTTCATATCTGCGTTTACCTGTGTCCTGTACATTTTTACCTGTGTCCTGTACATTTTTACCTGTGTCCTGTACATTACCTGTGTCTTATACATTTTGTACAGGACACAGGTAAACAGAATTTGTTTCATGCAGATCTTAACACAAGCTTGTCCTCTTTATTTTGAAACCACAAAGCAAACACACGCACACACAAAAAAAACCCTCACAGACATTTATAACTGCATCCATGGATACTGTCGACTAGGTAACAGGAAAAAAGCTTGATCACTGGTTTGTTCATTACAGAGGAGAGGCATAGAAATGCTTTAAGAAATAGCATTGAGGGTTGTTTAGTCCTATTAATGTAAATTCTGGTAGTTTATTTAATGTTCTTTTTTTCAGCCCCTCCAAAAACAACAAGACCCCAGAATACATTTTTAAATAAATGAAGAGCAATCATTTTTGAAGTGATCTCTCCATCACTGGGGGCTTCCTGCAGACATCCTGTGTGTGTAGGTGTGTGTTTTGTTGGTGGATACACTCACCTTCACCCATTTCCTTGACCCAGTTTCAGCGCTGTGTCTCTGCTGAACCTTTTTTAAAGCTGAAATCCCATTTAAATCCCCTCCAACCCCAGCCCCCCAACATCACTGACCTTCTCTATTGCTCCTTCCCACACACACACACACACACACACACACACAGAGAGAGAGGGAGAGAGAGGGGGGGAAACAGGCACTGCATGTTGTCCTCGTTCTGCCTGGCTTCACCAAAGAATTTGGACAGAACACTTGAATTATTCAGTATCACCCCTCCTTCACACACACACACACACACACACACACACACACACACACACAACGCTGCTCCATCTTCAGGTCTTCCATAGTTCTGAAGTAAATTAAACTCAGGGTAGAAAAAAATATGAATAACTCCACGGATTAAAGTGTTTTTGTCTGTTCACTTACATTTTTAAAAATCTTTTTACGCGTCCTCTTTCTCTCTCCGTTAAATGACAGAGTACATGCACGAGAGATTTTTGAGCTAAATTGTCGAGAATGTTATTTAGCTGCATTATATATGCAAAATTAGAAATATATATATGTGTGTAGCATTAAAATGCCTTCCACAGCTTGTAGAGACACAAAAATGAATGAATACATAATTCGACACAATAAAGATGCTCATTACATGCGTAATGGTGACAGTTATTTTGTAAGCCTAAAATAATGTCGAGCTGGCAGACCTTGGCAGAGAAGATATAAAACCACATGCTATGAATAACTATGAATTAACATAATTAGTCAACTGAAACTTTTTTGTTTTAGTACTTAAAGTTCCTTCTTTAGAAAGTGCTTCTCAGTTAATCAAGTATGCTTCTCCAGAGCTTTTTAAATACAGCAGCCACTCTTAAAGTGGCCCGCAGGTGCACGAGAAGATGACCTTGAAGGAGAGACGGGCCAGATTTAAATGAAACAAGCTCTTTGATTTCTTTGGACCGTTTCCCTTTAGATCACCTCCTTTGAAAAGGAGTTGAAAAAGTGCTTTGATATCTTTCTCTAAAGGAGATCACTGTTGTTCCTCCTTGATGCCCGTCCGGTTGTTTTGAACTGACATTGCTACAACAAAGAAAAAAATCCTTAAACAATCAACCTGCATGATGGCGCGTTGTGTAAGTTACAACAACTTGGTTTTCCCTGGAGTTGGAGGGGATGCTGTGAGCAGCATGTGGGGAAGGGGAACCGCGTAGCATTGAGCCTGTTTGCAAATTTGAAGATCATTGGTCGAGGCAGATGTTGGTGTGATTTATCTCTATAGGAATAGAATTGTATTGAATTAAATTCACTGTTCTATTTGTTACATCAGTGGATTCATCAGAGACAAATATAATGGAGCTAGCTGGTTAGTATGCTAACTTCACAATACGCTGAGGTCTTCAACATAAATGCAGAACTGTTCTTTCTTTAATCATTTTGGTTAAATTCTGAATGCTTACTGAAGAATCATAAAATTTGTTCTTAAACATATCGTCAGTTTTATGATTATAGATCTAGTTTATCAGCGTGTGTCACACTGCGGTCTGTTGATCGTTTGGTAGACCCCCAGAAAGATACCCTCGGAAACAAATATCACCAGTCACATAAGAAGATTCCTGTCATCCAGAGTCTGTTATTTAGCTTTTCTTGTGTGGTTAACATAGATCACACTGCTTTAAATCCCCATACTTTGAAACAACAGCGGACCCAAATGAACCAGAGAACAGGCTCTTAGTGTAGTTATTCATGGTAATCCATATTAGTGGACTAATTTTCATTTAAAGCCAAAGTGAAAATTTTGTCTTAATTTGGAAAAAAAAGGGAACATTCTCCAAGCACTTTGGGAGTTAGCTATACTCGTGCTGTTGTGCTGTCTTGTCATCTTTGTCCCTTGACATGTTTTTTTCTTTCTTTAGTGTAACTCTCTCTCTCTGTCTCTGGGTTGTTATTTTGGTTTGGTTTCTTCCCCTAGGCCAAGCTTATCAGACAGACCCTGAAGTATTGACGCCAAAATCCCAGTCTAGTTTCTATGCACTGCTCAGCAGGTGGCTACACACACACACACACACACACAACACACACAGAAACAGATTTCAATGGTGATGTCCTAAGGGACAACAGCAAAAGAAAAAAATATAAAAAAATAATACCACTGCAGCCTCGCTCATATGGAATTAAAGAGCTTTCCATCTTCTGTTTCAGATTCTTCTTTAACCTCCAGCTATCCTTCTAACAAGACAGATTTTATAGCCTGTGGTCCATCTTAACAGGCACACACACACACACACACACACACACACTCACAGATACCTATTAGATTAATGTTTTGCTGTGAAAAGCTGCACTTCACCCCTGGGCTGATGAACGTTCTGCCAGCTTATGGCTCAAATATAATTACATTTACTGTAGAATATAGGAGCAAATGTTTTTAATTCTTAACACAGAACAGCTCCAAGCTACAACAATAGTTGTGTTTCATGTCAGGCTCTTATACCTTCAGAGCTCTGACATAAGCAGGGTTGTGAGGGTTAGAAGGAGAGAGCAATGAGCCAAATGTGTAAAGAAAAATTTCATGTTTGAGATTTCTTTTTGTCCGGCTTCAAATTTTCTTTCCTTTAGTTGCGTGGCATTACTTCATTTATGTGGAGTTTTCTGTTGTACAGTCATGGTAGTGGCAGTTATGTTTTAGGACATGATAAAATAATTTTAAAATCAAGTAAATACAACCTTAAATGAGTAAGAACATGACTTAATTAATACTTAAATAATAAACATTAAATATTGCAACGTCTTCATCAATTAAAAATAAAATTGTCAAAATGTAACCATTGTTAGCAGCATTACTCCTAATTACTATGAAAGTAATAAGGGTGCACTTTTTCTGCATTTTGGTTTAGTTTTGATTAATACACGAGAAATTACTGATTAATACATGAGAAGTATTGCAATATGTCATATTTTGTTGTTCTTGTGAGGTTTTATGTACCTAATTTTGAAACCTGCTATGTGATCGTTTCTGCAAGTCAAAGACATATTAGTTGTTTTTCTTTGTTTTCTTGTTTTAATCATTTTTGCTGATTTATTCAAGTCCTGAATATTAGTCATTATACAAGAAAAGCAAGTAATGTTGCCAAGCCTGCATTCAGAAAATACAATGTGTTCATATGCATCTGAGAAGCAGATGGTTTTATATCCTGATAGTGTCTTTCTTAGAGCTGTGGCAGATATTCAGGCAAAGATACCAAAATAAAAGCTAACTACCTGTGGCATTTATTCAAATGAATTACAGATGGCACAGAGGAGATAAGAAATCTGTAGAGTCTGTCTGGTGTCCTCATCTAAACACAGCAGTGTTGGCGAACAGTTCAGAGGAGATGAACTGTTTGCTTTCAGTACTGCTACAAAGGATGGTGCAGGTATCGTAACTGTCAGTACAAATCAATAAAGATTCCATATGTTAGATTTTTCTTCTCGCTTTTCTTGAAATGACAATATCAATAATATATTGTTTTATTGTTTTGCAGAAAATGCAAGAGCCAATATAGCGTTAAGCTGAAAACATAGAAATAAATATATGTAATAAAATCAGCAGTTTAAGTGCCTGGTATAAAAACCACCCACAAGGCTCATTACTTTTAAATAGCCCCCCCTTTTTTTGGTCCATTATGCCGCTTTTTACCACCTCTACAGCTCTGCGCCAACAAACTGTTTGGAAAATAACAATGTTACCTCTTTTACACACAGTGCTTTAGTGCAAGTAGTTTTTTTTTGTTGTTTTTTACAATTGCTGGATAAATGAGATTTAGTTATCTGACACAGTATGAGGTAATATGCAGCAAATGGTTGGATGCATCTGTTGTTTCAAAGCAGGTACAGAGGAGCCACCAAACTTTATTACATTTAAGAACACCACTCATTAATTGCTCACTGGGTCTACTACGGTCTAAAATTTAAGGGGAGATCATCAATCATCTGTCTTCCTTTACCTCGATACTGATACACCGTATGCCGCAATCAGTGCTTTCTATATTTTCTATTCCCAAGAGAGACTTCCGTGCCAGGACCTCAAGCAGCAGAGGAATTAGTAAGAGAGGAGGACGATACATGAGATATGAACCGAAAGACGGATGAGAGGATGGAAGGATAGATGGAGATGGAGTACAGACAGGAGGTGAGGAGGCGGGAAGCAGTTTGGGAGCTTTCAGACTGCACAGCGAAGAGTTTCAGAGGGGCAAATAGGCATGTGTGTTCAAGTTGTGTCTATCCATGTGGGAAGCTCAACTGTGTGTGTGTGTAGGTGCGTGTGTCTACAGTATGTGAGTGGGTGGATACAGTATGTGCAGTAAGGTTTGTGGTTCACAGAAGTCTGGAGAAAAGCTGCAGAAACACAAAACCAGAGAAAATTATTTTAGAGTATTTGAAACAAAATTGTGTGTGTGTGTGTGTTTTTAAATACAACCACACATGCTTTGCTTTCAGGCTGGTTTCTGCTTGACATGACCTTCAGTGAAGAGGGAAGCAAAGTCTTCCGGTAACATGATGTCATCTCTGAATAAAACATGCCGAAGCAGAGCAATAGTTCTCCACTGGAAGAATGATCTCATCGTTTTAAAGCAAAAAAAAAAAAAAAAAAATCTTCTGCTTGGCACAAAAAGATTTTAACACCCCCGTCATCACACCGTATCACATCTTCAAATATACTGTGACTTCATTTAAAATGCATTTAAAATGCAATAGCAACTCGCACACACTTGGACCCATTATGCACACACATTGTAATTGCAGAATGACTCATAACCCATCATCAAAACTTAATGGTGCACTCGCTGACTGTGTCAGACATTTTTAAAGGGTTCAACAGCTGCACCCGATCTTTGAATGCATGCCCATGGGTGAAGTTAAAAAGCTAAAAATGCTGTTTCTAGTCTTCATGCTAAGCCAGACTTTTGTCCTGTATATCAATCAGACACACGTGAAACATCTGCTGGTATTATTGGAGACATGATGTTTAAATCTTGTCCACCTTCCTATCCTATACAAACAGTATTAGTTGTTTTCGCTGGCTGAATTTTGTTCGAAGGCAACTTTTTTTTCCAGTGAAACAGGCACAGATGGTGGTCGGGGTTGATGGTGGGCTTGCAAAGCCCTGAAGAGACTGGACTGCAGGTGAGTCCCTCCAGTGGTTCAGTGTTAAATAACCCATTCTGTCCCTCATTACGTCAATACATTTCTGTGAGCAGTTAAATACCATATTTTTTGGACCTTAAGGCGCACCAGATTATAAGGCGCACTGTCGATGAACGAGTCTGTTTTCATACATAAGGCGCACCGGATTATAAAGTGCATTAAGCGAAACAAAACAGTCAGATAAGTCAAACTTTACTCAACTCATTCGTCTTGCTTCCTCCACTTCCGTACCATTGATTGATTAATGTTGAATTCTCTCGCAGCTGCTCCATTCCCATGTTGTTGCAGTATATTAATGACTAACCTGGTATTGTGGATGGATTATCTCAGTTGTTCTCCTGACTGAAGTTTGGTCCGTTTACAGCATCCTGCCATGCGATTGCATTTGTCCCTAACCTTCGGGAACCCTCATGTTAACTTTTATCGAGTGGAAAAAAGTTAGCGTTCATCCTCCAGCTTCACTGTGTTTATGCTATGCTAACATAGCTGTGTCGCTAGCGATCACGTAGCACACCATTACCAGCTAGCCCAACTTCAGTAACCCTACAAACGTCACTGCTGTTTAGGTTTCTGTCTTCATTTATGTTGGAAGTGATAGCAGAGCTGTACGTTTTCATTTTTTCAGAAATCTCTCATTCAGAACATGCTATATCATGTTTAGGTGGAAACTAGCGAGCTAACTTCCTGCTAACTTCTAACTCCATTAAATTTAATAAATTCTATTTTCATGGATGCCTGGATGTTAAACTCAATTGTTACACCTGGTAAAGCAGCAACACTGATCATTTTATTAAAGATGAAAGAATTTAGACAGTTTTTAACTCTCAGTGATGCTGCAGTGTTCGCTTGACTTTGGGACCTGAAGAGGACGGCATTTTGGACCCAGATTACTCTGCGAGGCTCCTGACTACGCTAGCCGTAATGCTCCGACAATCCATCAAGCGGTGCGGCTTCGTAGCTTACCAAAGTCGAACTCAAACATTTTTTGACAGATTTATGAGCGCCATGTACCACATAAAATCGGTTCGAGGTCAGTAAGCACAACCAGAATTCATACATAAGGCACACTGGATTATAAGGTGCATTGTCGATTTTTGAGAAAATTGAAGGATTTTAAGTGCGCCTTATAGTGCGGAAAATATGGTAATTGAAGTCACTAATAATGTGGATAATGTGCTGTGCGTATTATAAAATAGAAAAAATACATGTTCACTTGATGTATTGCAGTGTGACGGTTAGCACTGTCACCTCATAGGTTTGAATTCGCAGGCTGACTGGTGCCTTTCTGTTGCGCTGGAGTTTATATCGTCTCCTTGTGCCTGCGTGGGATCTCCAGCTTTCTCCTATAGTCCAAAGACAAGTATGTTAGGTTAGCTGATGATTTGAAATTGGCTATAGGTGTGATCAGTTGCCCATGTTAGCCCTGCAATAGACTGGCAGTCTTTTCAGGTCTTACCCTGCATTTAAAACCTCTGACAGCAGGGATATCCTCCAGCCCCACGGTTGCCCTGACCCTAATCATAGGAAAATGAGTGGGTGGATATATTGTCGATATGCTTAGTGTGAAAGTGTTTATGACTCACCTTCTGAGTACTGGAAGTGTTTCTCATTATATAAAAAAATAACTCATGTTTGCATTTCCTTTCAATGTATTTGTTGTTCATGTTTATTTAGAAAGGGGTGACATGTGAACTGCAACTAATAAAGAACAATTTGCATGGCTTTGTTTGGGAGAATATTTGAAAGAACAGGGGAATTGCACACCAGTCCCTCTTTCTAGTACCACTCACACGCACACACAAAACCAGTAATGACCATGGAAGCATAATGTGCAGCCAGCTCGCTCATTCTTTCTGCAACAATGGCATCATAAAATTATCCATGAGTGATTTGAAATCATCCTCAAGCCCAAAACTGTGCAGGTGCAAACAGACTGAATGTTTACAGCACCACATCATAACAAATTTTAAGAAAGGGTGAAGAAAAATCATTTAAATTTTCCGAAAAAAAGTCATTTATGCTTGGAAAGTTGGCATCTACACCTTCTCAGTCATTTTCATCGCTGATCATTTTAATCAAACTAATGAGAGCAAAGAGGAGAAACTGAACATGCAGTAATTACAGGAGAACATCAAGACCTCCTGCGTGCACACCCCGAGCACAGGAAGTGACACGTGAGAGCAGGCAGTGGTTAATTACTATTGGTCCTCCATTGCTGTCCCACCGGGCGTCAGCCTCTGTCGCTCCCGATGCTAAAATAATTAATGCTGTCGCCGTCATACCCGGTCCCTGTAGCCATGGCAATGAGAAGATTTTCCCCCAGGAGCCCTCCCGGTTGTCAAGCAGCAGTTAGTCAATGAGGAGAGTCAGTGAGTGTCTGCATATACCGTTCAGCAGTGATTGTTCTGAGTGATTTGAGGAATGGCTTAAAGCTGCAGGTACCAGCTGGCTTCAGTGAAGTCAGGTTCTTTGTCTTTTAGAAGGCAATTTGAAAATTTGAAACAATCTACTGCATCTTATTAGCTAAGAATCATCTTGGGATGCAGAATGAGAGTCAAAGCAAAAGATCTTTCGACTCAACTCACTGAGTTTCCAACACTCAGCCGGATACTGATTGAAAACTGCTTTCAACAGTCTGTAACAGTCCTGAAATGAAATACTCCATGTAAGCACTGGATACTTTGGATTTTACTCCTGTGTTTTAGTTTTATTATGCTTCCATTATATTTACAGTGATAAAAGACAGCTTTCAGGCCAAACAGTGTAACTGTGAAACCTCCATTTAACCTGGCTTTTGACCAGCTTTGTTCTCCTTTGCTGATTAATAGTTTTTAAAGGACCTGAAATTAAAAAATTTTTGTGAGCTTTCAGTCCAAAACTTCACCACTGTGAAATATTATTGCGAAGTTAATTGGATTCTTTGTCAGTGCCAGACGAAAAGATTTTGTCTGGAAAATCTGGCCTGCATTGTTGACGATAGCTGAACACAAAGAGAAGTCTCATTCAGTGAAGTTTCTGCTAAAGTTTACAGGATCTTGTTCCTTCGCTACTGCAAATTAACACATCAGAAAGAGAAACCTTCAGGAGCAGGAACAACAGTTAGGTAAACCTAACTTTAGCTTGTTAGCTGTCTTACAGGAGCTACCCATTCATTTTCTTCTATTTATCCATTTTGGGGTTGTAGAGAGAAGGGTGGAGGGAGGGTGGGGAGCCTGTCCCAGCTATCACGGAACAGGAGGCAGGGTAGACCCTGGACAGCTTCCCAGACAAACAATGTTCACATCCACACATAGATAGATTTATATATTTTGCTTCACCTTTTATTCTTCCTCTTCATTGCACCTGGCTCAGTTCGGCTGTCTCAGTTTCCCCATTGGTGACTCTCTGTTAACCTCCTGAGCCCCAGCGCCTCCTCCTCTTCATTACAGGCTTACCCTGTAAGCAAAAAGGCTCCTTTATACTCTTTTATTTGTTGGAAATAAAACCTTGTTTGCCTGACTATTCTAGCCTTCTGTGTACCTTGTTAAGCTGTGACAATGGTGCCAGGGCGTCAGGCATAGGGAAACTACAGTAAAAGGAGGTGCAGTTATATATAGCTCCATGTTAATTGCACTCTTTTCTCATTGTGTCATGCATGTTATGGGCTTCTGCACACTACATCAAGATCACCCCACCATCAGTTACATATATATATCTGTGGTGCAACATATATATGCCGCTCAGTAGGTAAGAGATCCTGTTTCTGAACCATTACAAGATGTATTTAAACTGCTCATCTACTGTCTGCACTTGCTGTGTTACTGCCTCCAAAAGATTGTTATACGTCGTTGCTTCTGTGATCATTTTAGAGAAACTGAGCTTCTATCCTCTTAACACCACTGCCAAGACAAAGCCTTCCCACACCAAAAGTGGACAATGGTGCCCACACTGACCGAAGACACTGCAACATGTTCTCAAGAGAGCGTCTCCAGTCTGAGTCACATTAGCAGCTCTTGTTCCGTCTGTGATAATCTTGCACCATTTCAAGTCACATTGACTGTCATTCTTCTTCCCCACAGTAATCTCCTACAATCTTCCCATGATGTCCTCCATGTTGTCCTCTTCCTCCTCTGCTTTCATATCCGTCAACTGCATTAGCTTTTATGGATTGCACTGAAATGATTATACGGCCAAACAATTTGTGACAATGCACTTGAAAAAGATTATAGGATACATGACAAGCGCATGTGTGTGTGCGCATGTGCACGTGTGTGGATCAGAAGTTGTCCTGTGGTCCTCTGTTTTCTGCTGGACCCTCTAATCCTTTTAAATCGGCTTTGTTAATCCCACTTTCTTCTCACAGCGGCCGTGACTTCATGCAGGCACATACAAGCGTTCTCACTCCTGTGCATGCGAGCTGTGTTTTCTTCACGTTTCAAAACGACCTTTTTAGATTTGTTAGTTTATAAATAGAGAGTTCCCTCTTTTTATATAATATACATGAAAAGTACTTGATGGAAACTTGTACGTATGTTCAAGCACCAAAGGTTTTCCAGCAGAACATTGTATTATTTAAAAAAAAGAATTACATCATTCTAAAGCACAGATCAGTCAGTTATAACACTGAACAAAAGTTTTAGGTAGTTCACCTGAGGAGGATTCTAACATATCACACAATACCAACACAAAGAGATGGATTTTTAAAAAATCTTTTTAATTTCATTTTGAAGCATGACAATCCCAGAAGTGCTGTTAAAGTCTATCTTCAGCTACATAGAATTAGAGATCTGTCAGCAGATATTATCTAACTGTCATGGACAGGAGGAGAGAGGAAATGAGACAACCTAAATCCACTGGAAGAGCTGCTAAGTGCTCCTAAACGCTTAAACTCCCTACCTGCCAAAATCTTGAAAGACTGAGCAAAGACGCACCAAAGCTGATCTGTGCTGTTTTTAAAGGGTGGCATCGAATAATGGTAAACAATCATAATTTTGTAAAAACCATTCATACCTTTATGATTAACTTTTACAAACATAGTTAATTAATGTAGGTTCAGAAACAATATACTGATTGTTAATGACCACTAGTTAATAATAACACTCAATTATGGTTCAGTCACAGTGGAGTAAAAAATTAAGATGGCAGCCTCCCTGTGCCCATGACTGAACTGATCTTTTTGGGTTTGGCTACCAATTGTAATTATCTTTTAATTACAAGGTGACTCCACAGATCGGATTACCAATCACGAGTGATTACGATCACTTTTGGACAGACTGGCGAAAGGTTGGCAAATAACTGCCTAATCTAATATACAAATGCAGACTGCCAATAAAAGATAGATAGATAGATAGATAGATAGATAGATAGATAGATAGATAGATAGATAGATAAAATCAAGGTTGTTTGTGGAAGCATTTCTGTTCCAAACTTTACAAATCTGTTGCTGTTTACATTAAAATGACTTAATTTTCACCTATTTATCACAGTGAATTGAATTGCAAACAATGCACGTTATTGGCAACCCAATCAGTTGCAGACTGATTGGAGACTAATTCTGGCTTATTGCCCTTTTATCATCATCTTGATGCTCCAAAGTTACTTTTTAAAGACTGAGTGGTCGCAGACCTAGTCTACGAAGCAACCATATCAAAGGTAGTGAGATCGCAAGTTCATTGTATATGGTCACAGTAATTTTGGTCATGCTCTGCACTTCCTAGTGCATTTTGAAATAAGTTTTAATTTGTTATCTAAAATTATTCTTAGTAAGCTTATTTGCCACTGCAGCGATATCCTATACTTGATGTACTGCACCTATAAGATGATGCGATGTGATCACATGTCAGAGCCCATGTTTTTAGAGCTCTTGCCATAAAGACAAAGCATAAGAAAGAGAAGAGCAGCCATGTTTTAAGAGACAGAGAAACACTGTTTCTATGTGTGTGTGGCATCTTTTTAATTTAGAGTCTGTTAAAAGTGTTAAGACTTTGGAGGAAAGAAACTTTTTTTGGCATTGAATGTATGACATGGACTAAATGGACGCCATCACCAGCACTCACCAGAACATGCACTCACACGCCACACTTTTCCAGTGCCATGTTCAAAAGCATGCTTGAAAGTCATCCATGCAATTAGCCAGACATCTAGCCATTACGACATGTCATCAGGAGCAAGAAGAACAGCTTGTAATTATGAGCTTCTTAATATATATATATTTGCTTATTTCCCTTCTGTGAGACAGTTCTTGTGCTACCACGGGGATTTTTTACAATTTTATTTTAGTTTTTAAGTTTTGCAACTTTGCCCTGTTTCACCTTCACCAAATCACTCTCAAATATTCCCTGCAACTCACCCACCGCCCCCTTCCCAAAGATCTGTTTATGAAGGCAGAGTCTTTGAACCCCAGCAGTCTTTATAGTTCAGAGGCTGTGAGGTGGCAGCTGATAATGTCAGTGCTAATGATACTTCAACCTGGTAAACAGTCAAAACACTTCGGCACTGCCAGCTCACTGAGGCCAAGGTGGCGGCGCTACTGAATTCTAATTTCGGAGAAGTTAGGTGGGGTGAATGTTTGAAGATTGCAACGAAAGAAGGGGGTAGTGCTTTCAGAATCATAAATGTATTCATGGGAAAACAAAGATGAATCAGACAAACAGCCCAAAGTTGCGATGCTTTTGAGTTGCTGCAGAAGTGACTAGAGAGAGTGTAACCCCAGGGACAGAAACCACGGGAAGCTCCCTTTTTCCAACTCAAATCCTGAGGATTGAAATGAAGAGAGAAAGGAGATTATAATGAGAGCTGTGTTTTGGGGGGATTTCTTTGCATGCAGCTGTGTCCCGTCTCCGGCTCCTGCCCCTGTGAGGGTAGAAGCTCGCCCTTAAGGGCTGAAGGTCAGGGGGGGTGAACCTGCACGTCCCAAATTTTACAGTCTGTAGAGGATTCACTGTTATTGTCAGTTCATGCCTTGGGCCCTCTACACACAATCGGTAAAATGAGCAGTGTTCACCACAGGGTGTGTGGAGTCATTTTAGGTCACCATTGTGCGGGACTGACGCGGCGTAGTCATCCTTCAAAGATCATGTTATGAAACAAAGAAAAACCTGTTTTGTTCGTCCTGCATGACATGAACCCAGCGTCTCATTGACTGTGCATTAAAAGCTGTCTCAGATTCAGGTCAGAGGTGAAGATCACTGAACACTGAGTGCAGTGGTGAGGTGAACTTATTTGCATTGGAAAAAACAAAACAGCAGATGAACCATGAAGTAAACCTGATTCTGCACAGAGAGCATCTCAGTGAGATGTTAGATTTTTATTGGTGCTTCTTTGATTTTTTTGTAGCTAAAGCGCTGCTCAAACTTGTGACATATCCTGTATTCAGTCCTACTCCTCTTCCTCTCTGACTGCTTAGTTCAGGTTCTTTGTCTTTCGAAGGAATTCACCCTTTTCAGCTGCTTCCGTCGGTCTTCAGAGATGTCTTCCTACAGGCTGCTGCTGCGAAGCTGCTATCTAGTTATTTCAGGTTTCTGGATTCGCTGTGTGTATTTCTGCCTCATATTTATCTACAGTCAATTTATGCCACGATTTAACCTAGTTTTCTACTCCCATGTTAGTTCTACTGTTCTTCACAATTAGTGTTCAACACTAACTGGCTGTTAGTTAGCAATTAGCGTCCTCTCCCACAGTAAAACGCTCTGGTAATAACTGTTGGTGTCTTCCCTCTCTCCCATCTGAAAAAATACATAAATACATCAAAGCAATTCAATTAGATGCCCACGAAACACAAAAGAGAGATTATAAAATTAAGCAAATAAGGCTTCAGTAAATAGGCAAGTTCATCACAGGCTGGGTAATTCGGAGTATTTTTGAATGGATTTTGAATCCAACCCTCAAAGTGTTGCTGACTTGCTGCTGTCCTGCCATCCTGTTCTAAAAAATAATCAATTAAATAATACAGTGTAAATATTAAAATCCAATGTGTGATTTAAGTCATCCCTTATTTATTTTTAGGAGCATATTCAATAATGTAAAATAAGCTGTTGTTAAAGACTCAGTGTTTTATTCTTATTGGGTCTTTTGCACATTGTAAAGCAGGTTGCATGAACTCTCCAGCCTCAACCCTAAAGTGATTGTGCAGCTGTAAGGTCTACACCAGGTGTCCACATGAAGCTCTTTCCAAATGATTTTGAGCTCCATTTTTGTGAAATGTTATGTCTGTCATGTGAAAATGGTCAGACTGCAGCAGTTTCACATGCTTTCGTACTCAGATGGAGGAATTTTTCTTTGATTCCCATTTACAAAACTTAAATAGGCCGCACGCAATGCCGCCTTCAGACGGTGCTGCTTTTATGAGAGCTGCACTCATTACCCACAGACCCGATTAATAATGATTTATCTCCCGCTCCTGCTCGCAGGTTGAAGGATTCACTGTGTAGAAGAAATCTGAGAAAAGACAAATACATAAGGGCAAATAAATAACCTGCCAGAAACACACGAAACTGATAAGAGACACAGATTTAGTGTAAAAAAAGTTAAAGTTATGGGTAATAACGGTGCTTTCAGACTTTCAGAGAAGAAAATGTCAACATATTTGCAGCCTGGGGGCAAAAAACCCAGATCAAGAGCTACTGTCTTTTTATCTTCCAGTGCAAAATGCAAACACTGAAGCGGTTGGCAGTTATAGAGCAATTAGAGCGAGGATAAATCAATACCTCGCAGAATACGACACAGTGAAAAGGTTTCCTTTCACACAAGCCATGAAGTATTACGCTAGGTTAAGAAAAATATTTAGTGATGAGAGATGTGAACTGTAGGTTGGTAATTACGCTGGAGGGAGCTCACGATCAATAATCCCTGTCAGAACTGTTTATATAGCAGGAATACAAATATGTGCCAGTAACATGTTTAATGCAGAGTTCTGATCCTGGGTCAGGCCACGTGCTTATAATCAAATGCATTTGATTAACCGATCATCAGCGTGATCAGTTAATACCTGTGAGCAGCTCTGTAAAAACACAGGTTTTAGCAGTTTGCTGATCTGGAGCATTCAGGTGTGTGTTAACCAGTGTTGGGTAAGTTACTTTAAATTAGTAACTTAGTTACATTACTAGTTACTTCTCTAAAAAAGTAACTCAGTTACTTCAAGTTACTCGTTACTTTCAAAGTAACTAGTTACTAGGGAAAGTAACTTTGGTTTTACTCAGAATTCTCTTGTTAATGTGTTGCTTCCGTAACTGGATACCCAGCAAGATTGTCAGTCTTCTAGCTTGCTTACTTGCCACAAGTGCACTGTGCCACCTACCAATAGAAAGGAAAAAATAATGTGCACATTTCCACGAGAGAAATCCCACGCCTGGACCGTCGTTGACCGCCGCCATGATTCTAGCCTGCTTTTTACATCCAACACAAAAACTGCAGTCGTGGTGCTTTTGATTGTACTCAGAACTTGGAAATTCTGCCTTCTGAATAGGAAGATGTAGGTAACACCAGACTGCAGATGAGCTGCATACAGAGCTGGACTGGGACAAAAAAATCGTCCCGGGCATTTTGACTAGAGACCGGCCCATCATTATAGGAAAAATCATAAAGCCTTTGAATGAAAACAAACACTGCTGTGACAGTGATGTACACTGTTCTGATGGTATATATGTATCAATCTATCAATTGTTTGTTGTAAGACTCAGATAATTAATTTTTTAAAGCGAGACATTTTAAATGAGAATAATAAAGAAAAGTATTTCCTTGTCCCCCCCTTTCCCTGTTAATGCCCTACCTGGCCCCCTGGCAACACTTTGCTAGACCCGCCCCTGCACAGTTACCAGCTGTCAGCTACGTAGAAAAGGATCCTGGTGTTATTTGTCTCTCAGAAACAGCTCATAACTTCCCTTCAACTCATCCATGTCACCTAAAAGGTAAACCTGTTTCTCCATCACCTGTTCAGCTCTGATGATTCAGTAAGGACATCTCCTGGTTTCATCTTCATGTTTCCCTCTCACCAGATAACCAAACCGATATCATGACCAGCAGCTTTACAGCTGTGGCTCCAACAAACATCAGCTGATACTAGAAATTAATATTAAATAAATTCTAACAACAGCTGATCAAGCTTAAACGTGCTGCTGTTGTTTAACGCGACATCCGCTGGTTTCATCTTTCTGGCGCAAAGTGGGCGATAAATAAACAAGAGAGAAAAGCCGATCAGCTGATCATTGATCAGTTTCGTGATTGAAGTAGAAACGGGAGAGGAGAGAATGAGAGAAGAAGAGGCAGCTGTGCAGCTTCAGCTTTGTGTCTTTTTCATTGTAGCTGAAGTCCGGGACAAACTGTGTTCCTTTTCACCTCAGTACGAAACGCGTAATATTTTCTCTGAATACGAGACGATTCTGTTTTTTACTGGACGGTTGGCAACTCTAATAATTAACCGTATGAACAAAATAAAGTTCAACATCAGTAACATAGCACCCACCCAGCTGTATAGAAACTCCGTCATGCTAGCTAGCACGCAGTACGAAAATGTCAGCATACCGAAAATAAACTCCACCTAAACTTGGTTTATATCTGACCCAGATAGACTGCAGGTCATAACTTCTTACCTGAAGTTCAGTTCACCTGACACGCGGACCGGCGGCCGCTTCGGGTCTCTCCTCTTGCCTCCCTTTTCCTTCATCCACCTGCTGGCCTCCACCACTTGCTAATGTTATTGAATCTGTGGAAGCTCCGCGATATCCACCACACAAAGTAACGAGTAACGAGCCTATCTAAATCCCAGTAACGAGTAACGCGTTCCTGGTTTTGGCATAATAACTAGTTACCGTGCTCGTTACCACAATAATAACGTAGTTACTGTAACGCGTTACTTAATAACGCGTTAGTCCCAACACTGGTGTTAACACAAGGCCACCATCTTCCCACGAGCGGACATCCCAGCAAATACACCCCAAGGTCAGACCGTGCAACAATCAGAAAAACTACAAAACCAAATGAAAAGTCACAATATCTCAGACTCTACAGGCCTCAGGTAGCATGTTAAGTGTTAAAGTTCATGGCAGTACTGGTTTGTTTGGAAAAGTTTCCAAGAGGACGTCTCTTCTCTCTACTGAGAAGATGGCAGCACAGCTTGGGTTTGCAAAGTTGCATCTGGACATAACAACAAGACTTCTGCAACAAATGAAACCAAAGTGGAAAGTTTTTACAATTATTGCACAGTGCAAAAAACATACAGTCGTATAGAAAACCATTACTTCCAGTTATTGCTGCTAAAGCTGGTTATACAAGCTATTGAATCATGGGAAATACCTAGTCCTGTGACCACTGGGACTGCATAGATGATTGGTGCTCATAATGTCTTGTTTGGCAAGTGGTTACACCCACCAACCTAAAAAAAATAGATTACACCTTAATTGTTTGATTTAAAGAAGCAAAACTACAAAAATTGTGTCTTTGTTTGATAAATTATGGTCCCTAACTGTACATCAGCAGGAAACACAGTGGCACCATGTAAAAAAAATAGTAGATGGAAAAACAAGACTTCCCATTTTCAAAGAAAAAGTAAGTCTGCAGAAAGATTTTTCTTTTTTTCCACTTAGTTTTTGGACTCAGTATGAGTATAAAATGATAACGTGACCCTGCAGCCTTCACAGTGCAGCATGTTGGGGCTGGGAAATGGGGGGAGTTCTGTGGCATTTTGTTAAGTTGGTGATTGGCCACAGCGGGAGCTGATTGATTCAATTAAACCAACACCTGCTGTGACATATGAACTCCATTCTAGCTATTCCCAGCCAAATGGTAATTATGTTGCATGTGAGACACACACACACACACACACATTCCTTATACATCAAAATTATTTTGAGAACTTACAATATAATCTCTCTTTCATTGTTTGCACTGAAATAAATCAAGCTCATACACTCGAGTAATCCTTATAGTTGGTCCTTTTTAACCGGCTGCACTGTTTCTTTCGGTTGAATTAGTCTGACAGCACAGACAGAGAAATGTTACAGCTGACAAAATTTTGCTTTTTTTGCTTTTTATTGGTGCAATGCAAATGTTAACCTTTTCCAAGCACTTGATTTATTTAATGAAGAAACGTTTCCCGGCTGTACCTACTACAGTCAAATCTAAACACGTGTCTGTAGCAGGCTGATATTTCTCCCTACTTGCTTATAAAACAGGCAGTAATCATAAAGGATAAAGCCGGTATTATTTTTCTGCGTTTTCTTGCTTTTAACAGGAGCTCCTTTCATTCAAATATAATGCACCGGATGATATGTAACATTATTACGTGGATGCTAATCTGCTGCTAAAAACCCTATAGATTTTAATATTGCAATAACAGTTTATTAAAAACAGCCTATATTAGACATTAGGGCTATGTCAAACGTGGTGAGCGTGTTCTTATCCACTGCTGTGGGACTTATTCATTAGCTTGTAATGTGTTTGGGCAGTAGTTGAGCTCTGTGGCAGAATTGGGAATTAGCTATATGAGATAAGAGAAGATTACTGTATTGTCTCTGGTAGGAGAAAATCATCCTGCATTGGGCAACAAAATACACAGCAACAAATATCAAGACAAAAACTCCAAATGGGTACACTTTCATTAAAAACAGACCTTAGAATAAATAATTAATATCCAATAATTACCTTAAAGCCTCTTTACTTCTCTGTTGTTCAGTCACAGGCTGAACTCTGTTTCAGACTTTGGCTATGCAGGAAACACTCGATAACAAGATCATTGTTTAACTGTTATAAAGAGATTTGTTGATTAAAAGGGGTAGATTTCAAAATGAGTTAAAATATCACCCTGATAGCACTTGAATACTAAAAGTACTCCTTGCAATGCACATCTGGGTGTTGCTATTTTAAGCTTTAAGTGAAGTGAAGGTGGTACTTCCACCTCTGCAAATAATTTTCGCACACAGGTGAGGATTGCACCAAAGGTCTGAAAATAATGATCACCCTCTCAATATAGGCCACATTAGCATCACATTAACCTTTGGGAAGTGTGTGTGTGTGTGTGTGTGTGTGTGTGTGTGTGTGTGTGTGTGTGTGTGTGTGTGTTCAGAAAGAGTTTGAGGAGAAAGGGGTCAAATATTTTTCTCCTCCTCCTCTCTTTACATCTTCTTCTACACACATACCTTTATTACTTTCCTCTTTTCTAATTTATTTCTCTCCTCCTAATATTCCTCTTTTATATAAAGGTTGACTGAGTTAAGCCCACAGTAATGGCTGACTGACACTTCTGTGGTCAGTCATTGTGGAGCTTTGTAGAGATGAAGCTACGTAAAGTGGTTGATGAAGTTTCCAGCAGTCATGCTTTTTGGTGGTGATAATAAACTTTTGGTTCCTGGTGTTTTACATGTGATGCCATCCATGATCCAAATAAATAAACTTTTTTCCCTCCTCCTGACCCAGAAGGAAAAAAGTGTGTTTGTTTAGGTTTTTTTTTAAACATTTGTCCCTCAGGTTTTTGGACTCTCTCACACCCATTTATTACAACTATGATGATTATTGCTTATACTGAAGTAATGGCTGTTTCTCTCAATGACCCAGTCACGCACTGTGACATTAAAGTAGCTCTAATTTTCATGGTAGTTTCATTTTCAACTAAAAATCCAAAACAAACACATCACATAAAAGTTTTAAATTGATTTATATGTCAATATAAGGAAATAAGGATTTGATCCACAAGCAAAACCTGACTTGGTGGAGAGGAAAGTTTAAGCCTCATCTTAAAATCTCCTGGACCCAAATTGGGAGCCGATTCCAGCGGTTCCTCCCACTCTAGTTTTGAAAACTCTAGGAACTCCAAGTATCCCTATATCCAGATCCCATTGGGATAATATGATCCTTTGTAAGTGAGAAGAAGCATTTTTAATTCAATTGTGAATCTAACAGGAAGCCAGTGGGGGAAGAAAAAGCTATCATGGGGGAAATATGATCTCTTGTTCTAGGCTCTGTTAGTGCTCTCACTTCAGTGTTTTGAATCAACTGGAGGCATTTCAGGGAGCTTTTAGAACAGCCTGATAAATAAAAAAGAAATGCTACTGAACAACCTGAGAACAACACCTAGAAACTGTTATAGCAGTGTGTAAAATTGACTATTAATTAAAAGCAGAATATTGTACACTTCTTTAGGAAGCCTGGCATTCAGATGGGTAGATATTGCCGGTAGGCACCACAGAAGCAACATGTTTACCTCCCTGGATTTAATGAAAGCCATGCAGAGCCCTGTACCAGTCATCTTAAATGAACAACAATAACAAATAACGGCAATACCTGAAGATTTTATGTCGCAATTGTATTCATTACTTGTTTTGAAAGCTGACTAAATATAATTTGGATTCATAAAGTTTGAAGAAGCATGGCTCCACAGGTGTTCTTGATGTGTAAATACTGCTTATAATGTAAGAATCTGTTTCTCTATAGCTGTGCCAAGAAACATTATTGAAAGCAATAGTGAAAAATGTATTCCAATATCAAACCACTGTGTGTGAAAAAAGTGTCACTACTGTCAACTATTGGATCATGGCTACCAAAGCTTGTTTACTTTTGGTAGCCATGAACGACCGTGAACAACCTTCAGCCAAGAGAGGCTGAAGGTTGTTCAAACACACCATTTTTTAAGTGAAACTGTTTGCTGAATTTAAAAACACCTTTAAACCCAAATCTGAGTTTATTTTTCTTTGTTTTGTACAAAAAACTGAAAAGCTTGATTCTAAATATATCCTTGCTGCCATTTCTTTCTGGGTCTCACTTTTCTCTTCATGGAACATCTAGGGAGTGATTACACCTCCATCTCTCTCTGTCAAACTGAGACTCAAAGTCACACCCTAGTTTCACACACGCACGCATGCACACACACACACACACACACACACACACACACACACAGAGGGGGATGTCAGTATGTTTCTGGTGCAATGAACTGTCCTTGTGTGTCTGACTGACAGCTATCTCACTGTCAGTAAATATGGGATTTATGGAGTACAGTAACTGGCCTCGGGCGCCACATTAGACTATATTAATCCATCACACATTTATATGGCTGCAACTGACAAAATAAGGCAACGTGTAAAATTCTTTTTTTGCCCTCTGGCTTTAACTCAATCAATAAAATGTTCCTTTTTTGTGGAAATCGGTTTAAGGTTGATAGTTTGATTTAGAGAAAAAAAAGATTGAACATGAACTTCACACTGCAACAGCTGAACATGGTGTAACTTTGAAAAATCTCATCAGACAGTAGCATTAATCACAGTCGCATCAGTTTATCCAAGATGAGATGCGATGTGGAGTCATTTCATGTTTTTCTTTTTTTTTTTTCTTGTGAATTTCACTGTGTAAGTTTTTGAAAAATCGCTCATATCTACTCTAAAGTAGTGCTGTCAGCGTTAATCTTGTTAAAATGACGTTAACGCCATAACTGCATTAACGCAGTAAATCTCTGTGAGTGAGTTAGTACGGATCGTCCGGTGCGTGGGGCTGCACGGCGCTAGCATTAACGAGCTAACCGCGCTAACGCGTTGATGCGGTGCAGCCCCACGCACTGGGCAATCCACGCATACTCACTAACGGAGATTTGCCATGTTAATTTGGTTATGGCGTTAACATTATTTTAACGAGATTAATGCTGACAGCACTAGTCTAAAGTGATAGCAGACCTGAATGTCACCTTCAGATGGAAACTAGCGGGATAACTTCTTGCTAACTACAAACACCATTAAACTTCATAAATCCTCTTTTTTGTGGATGACTGGGTGTAAAACATTATTGCAACAGGAGCGCAGCCACACTGAACATTTGATTAGAGATGAAGGAATCTGGGCTATATTTAATTGTGATACCACAGTGTTTGCCTGATTGTGAGAACCGAAAAGAGTTTGCACCTGGAAATGGCTAAAAACGTCAGACTTCAGAGGTGGATTGGCCCCACCCACCACCCATATTGGCTATGTGAAAGAAAATGGATGGATAATTTTTATACCTTCTTTCACCTTTTAAACAAAGAAATATGCACATGAGAATCATAGCAGAATAATAAAGACGTATTTTATGGATGAAAGTATCAAAGTTAGAGCTCCTAATGCTTCAGTTCACGTGTTTTCTGTCCTGTTCCCAAATCCAAGTAGCCAGCCATGAAGTAAACCTTTACAAACATTTATGAAACAATGGATTGTTCTAAAGAGCCCATTTGAAAATTCTACTGTAATAGGATGCCAGTGTTGGGACAAGCCAGCAGGGGCGATTTTAGCCCATTTTTGGGGTGCTTCAGCACCCCCAAAATGAATCAAAGCACCCCCAAAGATTTCTTACTTTTTTTGGACAATATTTGCTGTCTGTGTGACACACTGCTAAAAATATAAAAACCATACAGTACTTGGTTGAAACATAACATTTTAACAACAAAAGTATAGATAACACCCCCCCTCCCAAAATGGTTTGTTCCAGCTCGGCTCTCCCTTACTCTGGCTCTAGCTCTGTTGCTGCCAGAGCGGCAGCAGACGCAGCGGAGCGGAGGTGTAAGTGCCTGGCTTAAAACAGGACATATTAGCTGCATTTAACCTTCAGTTACTCTTTATATAGTTAGGTAGCAGTCAGGCCATGTTTCTTTTTAGCTGAAAAACATTACACCAGGTAACCTGCAGTGTTGAAAACATGTTTTCCGACAATGTTTGCTGCCCTACAGTCCGTCCTACTCTGTAGTAAAATCAGCGACATTTGACCGTCCTGTTGCTCCCATTGAAATTTATATAGCATATTTAAAATCTAAAACTAAAAATTGTCCGTAGCCTACTGTTGTTACCACTGTCCTGTTTGAAATGGATACTAACTAGCTAACTGACTGGATGCCCATTAACCTTAAAACTACGGTTGTGTGTGTGTGTGTATGTGTTTGTGTACAGAGAGACAGCCAGGTTCATAAGGGATATAAGGAAGTTTTTTCAAAAAAAGGAGCAACATTCAGGTAAAAGTGTAAAAACAAATGATCCATCAATAAAGGATAATGTTGGATCAGTGTTTCAATATTTATATCTTTTATTAGATGTTCATGTGGTTTGGTTATTTGCCTTTTGGTTGAAAGTACACTGAGAGAGGACTTTTTGTTAGTGATCTTAATAGTATTTTTTCATATTAATGTAATTTTTCATCTAATTGAATCCAATCTATTTGTGTATGATTGTCAGTCCAAAGAGGGAGAGAGGAAAGAGGGAACGTCAGGAGAAAGTACAAGGTCAGGAAGAAGCAGGTAAGAAAACAGACAGGGAACAGTGACAGGCAAAACAGAAACTATTAAACTGACAAAGAGAAAAAACCTGATTTTACTCACACAGTCAGGAAGTTGTGTCCTCCCTATATTAAAGCTGCTATACAGAAGCTGCAAAACAAACTGGGTTGAAACATTTTTGACCCTCTTTAACAACATTCCAACATTATCATTGATTGGGGAGATTAAAATTAATGATATATTTTTATGTGGTTCAGCCACAACTCTACTAAAACCTCAGCCAGTAATAGGTGGGCCAACTTTTGGACTGTCCAGTTGTCTGTATGACTGTCGCAGTACAGTATCAGAAAGTGCCAAACAGCCCTGGTGGAGTGAGGAGCTGTAAAGAGAAGCAGAGTGCTCTGTTTATATTCTAAAAGTGTTTTAAGCTTGTTTCAAAGATTCTGTACAGCAGCTTTAAATGTTTTCCAAAAGCACACATACACTTATCAGTGTTTCTCAAACTTTTTACAGTGTGTACCACCTGAGAAAAATGTCAAGCTCTCCCAAGTACCACTATGAAAGCATGAAACTCATAAATCTTACAACACAAAATTAGTATTATTAAATTAGTAAAATTAGTATCTGCAGTAAAGATTTTTATTTGTAATAATTTATTCTGTTTTGGGAGTGTTTTTTATGTATCTGTATTATATTATACACACACATTAAAAGTGAATCTCTGTCCAAATGCACTCAGTTTACTTCTTACTCACTATGAGCATCATTCATTATTCTCCCCCAGTAATTAAGGTTAGGATATGTTTTTTTTATTCCAATCCATTCTTCTTTTGCAGCATTTAAATAACCTTGATCAGATTTGATGGTTTTGTTACAGACTTTTCAAAAAAAGTGTTTTGCCTTTCTTTCTCAAATGTGGGATTAAATTGTGTTAAAATGTACAAAACAGTGATGTCATGTTTTGTGATGAGGACCCAGGCACAGAGAGACTTGTTGAATTTAAGAATCTTATGATTTAAGAAAGAAATTTGCAGACTTGCACAGAGATGGTAAATTATGATGACTGATAACGGAGATGAAGACAACAGACGATGAGGACAGGGAGGAACAGGGGTTTAAATGCACCAAGGAGACAGTCAGAGAGAACTTGGGACAACTGGAGACATTTAAGGATGCAGGGACTGACAGAGACAGGGAAGAAGTCTCATTGTGACGTGTAAAGTTTATCTTGCCTGGCTGGGCAGCTCTCTGGGTGCTCAGCACCCCCAAAGCTCTAATCCTAGAATCGCCCCTGCAAGCCAGAAATGTATTCCCTTCTAGAGATTCCACGATCGACTGTAAGTGGTAGTATTGCAAAGTGGTAACATATAGCAACTATAACTCAGCCACAAATTTACAGAGTGTTGAGGCACATAGTGCATAAAAGTCGCCAACGCTCTGTTGACTCAGACCTCTGGCATTAACATCAGCACAAACACTGCGCCCCAAGAGCTTCACGGCATGGCTTTCCATGGCCGAGCAGCTCCTGGAGGTGTAATGTGTAGGTGGCCCAGTACTTTGTCCATGTAGTGTATCTTGAATGCTCATGCTGCTATTACATTTAAAAACTGCCATTCATTCATGTGTCTGTGTGCACGTCTGTGTATGTGTGTGTGTGTGTGTGTGTGTGTCCATCTTCCCTCCTCTCTTCTCCCTCACAGTTTTAAGCCAGTGCTGAGCCACTAATGGAGGACAAGCCTGTTAGAGCAACACGCCATGCTATACTGACAACACACAAGGGATACACACACACACACACACACACAGAAAAAAAGATATCGCAGAAAAATCCCCCCAAATACGGAGGACATATAAATGCAGACAGCAACTATTTACTTCTACAAGAGCTGCACACAAACCCGACTACACAGCCTCACACGCATCCCAGCAGAGTACACCACCATGGCAACAGCCTCCAAAGAGTTAATCTATTCAGCGATGCAGCAACCACCTCTCAGTGCGAGCAGTGCGCCCAATTCTACCTTCATTTGTTTGTCAGTCCTCCTGAAGGTGACGAGAAACCAGCAGAACAGACGTTTCATATGTTGTTCGAACAGCAGCATCATACAGCACAGTTTTATTCTGAGGAACAAAGTTCTTCACACCACAGGAAGATGGGCACCGTTATAAATGCTGCTGAAGAAATTCACGATGTGTAGCAGCAGTGTGAAAATATACATGTAGGCTTTGAGACACTGTTGCAATCCTTTAACACACATCACACATGAACATATATGCGCATTTAATGCAAGTACTACAATGAGAAAAATTGATTTCACACTACCTTTTTTTATTTTTATGTTTTGCCATGTCATGTGTATGTTTCCATGGACACCAGGACAAACATTTACCTCCAGATCATCAGTTATTTGTTAAAGGTCATTTTCTAATTTTAACTTGAAATGCCAAATTCAATATCTGACTTCCACAGTAATGAAAAACTCAGTCATCATCAGAATGACTCATCAATGCATTCTCGCTTTTGTCCTATAAAGTGTCTGTTTACCTTTGTGACAGTCATAGCTTACTCAAATATAACTGGTCAATATATGATAGTGGACTATAAACGGAAACCAGGATGTTTACGGCTCTGTTGTCAACCGGTTCTGCATTTTAATATGCAGACATCACCGTATAGCAATTATCATCATCTGGAAAACAGGAACTTTGCTTCAGTTACTTCCATGTACACACACTAATTCTACGATGGAGACGGAAAGTTTGGATGATGTCTTCCCTCTTTAATGCTCACAGCTCCAGGGAGGGAAATGTGGGCTTTCTTTGAGGTGAGAAACAATAAGTTGCTCTTTCTATTCTTTTCACAAGCCTGGCCAAAATTTATTTCTGCCCATCTGACACTAGTTAGGACCTCAGGGTTTCAGTACACTTTTATCTCTGAGATGTGGGATGCTAGACAGTTAAAAAAAGGGGGGGTAGTGACAGAAGAGGGGGGAGGAGGGGGGAGGCGAGTAGGAGAGAAAGAAGAGAGGATGTGAAAAAGGAAGGAGGGTTTCAGACACAGCAGTGTGTTAACGGGAGCCAAGCATGGCAAATTGGACTGAATTTTCCGCCCGTGTGATTTCAATACACAAACCCAGGCGTACATAACCATGTTTAATAAGCGCCGCGCTAATGCATTGTATAATCTTCTCTAAATTAATATGTTAGACACAATTGCCTGGTAATTAATTTCTGTCACAGCATATCCAAATGAGAAGATTTATTCAGATCTGTCAATCATAATCTCCGGGGCCTGAGGCAGATTATTGCCCAGTGCAATGTGCTTTTGCAAGGATGATGATACGGTTATATGTGGTGGTATATGTCCAGTATGTATAAACATCCATTACCGGGGGTTTTAAAGAGCCCGTGAAGTGGGCTGGTCATCAAATGAAGGTCATTGTGGTGACGGGATGAAGGGAAAGGCAGCAGCCTTTTGTTTTATGGCTTCATAAAGAACATAATGTCTCTATGGGCTCCTTAGCCATCCAACATCCACCCACCATTCAGTTTCATGGCTTTTCCTTTCCCACACTTGTGTTTCTTCCTCATTGTTTCCTAAGATTCCCTTCAGATAAAAACGGCAGCTACAGTCCACAAAGAGATAAGCTTCAACACTCACATATTTTCATTTCTGCAAATGAAGTCTTAAGTCTTTCTGCCCTAAAGCAGTAACTAGTGAATAATAACAGAGGGTGAAGGAAACTTACATATTCACTTTATTGTTAAGTTTTGTGAGATTTGGGAGGATTTCTAATCCGCCTAAGTGCTGTTTTGGATTATATTGTGTGGTAATTTCTCAAAAGACAATTTTTAACTTGGCCTCTTTCCTCAATATTTTATATATATTGAGTGATAGGAAATCATACTTAATTGAGCTTTCTATAGGTATTAAACAAGAGGCACTCCAAGAGTGCAAACCACCGCTAAGGCATCTCACTTTCTGAGCAGGATTTTCTTACTACTACGACACTTACTATACTGTGTGTAATACTCAGTGTTGGTCAAGTTACTTGCAAATAGTAACTTGACTATTTGCAAGTAATAGTCAAGTTACTATTTGTCTTCACAGACAAATAGTAATTAGTTACTAATTACTGATTACTTCACCAAGAAAGTAATCCTGTTACTTTACTGATTACTTATTTTCAAAAGCACGATACACAACCTGAATAGGTTATAAAGCAATGGACCTTTCAGCCCAATTCTATTTTTTCTGTATAATCCATCATATAAAATTGAATCAAATTAAAATTTTAATTTTAAAATTTTAAAATTGTTTTATTAGTTTTAATCTTTTACCTTTATGCATCAAGCAAAAATTAACTTTGACTTGAAGAAATTTGTTTAACATTTAAACCTATTTTCTACATATTCCAGCATATAAAATAAAATTTTTTTGGTTTACACTCACTCTTTCAAATAGATGCAAGTAAAACAGTAAAAAAATAAATAAAATAAAAGATTCAGTCCTGTTGCTCTTAAATCTATTGTCACCTGTTTAGCAGAAGTGGGCCCGGTGGAGTTTTGCCACAGCAGTCATGTCAGTGGGGGGATCTGGGGGTTTCTCTGTGAATTTCACATTCCCGTGGCAGCGTGCTAGGTGCTTGCTCAGATTTGAAGTTTAATTTTTCACCGCAGAAAGAAGTTTTCTTCCCACACAGAGTGTACAACAGACGCTAATGTTTTTGTCACTTTTTACAGACTCAAACTCAAAGTAATGTGAGTACTTCCACGCTTTAAACGCTGCATGGTCGTACTCTCTCCCGCATATCCACACGTGTGTTGCTGCCACGGACGTCATCGTCATGAGACACTCTCACAAACAAAACCACAGTTTCGTAACGCAGTAATGCAGCATGCTTACGCAAAGTAACAGTAATCTAATTACCTTTTTTGCGATAGTAATCCTTTACTCATTACTTGAAAAAAGTAATCGGATTACAGTATCACGTCACTTTTAACGCGTTACTGCCCATCTCTGGTAAGACTGTATTTTGTATGTTTTCATTCTGTTTTCTTTGTTCTTTTTAAAAATACCTTGAGAAGTTTGTAGTGCAGTAAAAATCAGATAAGTGTAGCATGACTGATGTTTACCTTGATTACACAAAAATTATGTAGGAGAATGTAATGTAGGTATTGATTTATAAAACTGGGCATGAATAACGAGCTTATTATGTAACATTTTACTGCAGTATATTTCTAACTAAATATAGCAGCTCATTGTCTTTGTTTTGACCATACTTTCGTATTGATGCAACACATTTTGGGGTCAACTTGTCAACTCATAAGGCACACGTGAAATAGAAAGCTGAAGTCAGAGGTCAAATGTGACATGATGCCCAGATGTAAACTATAATTAAATATTTAGAATCCCCATATACCAGGATCATTTCCCAAATGTTGACAGTACAAACAAAGGTAGTAAGACTTTTAAGCATAATTTTGAAGATAAAAGACATTTTATGAAAGTTTGATTGTATTTGACCCCAAAGAAGAGGTCAGAGGTCAAATGTAACGTGATATTTTCAATCTTTATCCAGTAGAATCATAGTTTCTAAGTTGTTTCTAAGTTTTAAGACTTTCTTGTCAAGTTTTGACCAATAAAACATTAAGTTGACCTTGCAGACCTTGGTGGATATAAGCCAAATTTGAATGAACTGTAACTATGACCTCACTCTACACCCCAACAAAGTTTTATCAGAATTCATTTAAAACGTTTTGAGCTATTGTGTTTACAGACAGAATACTGCGCATGCATGCAAACACTATAAAAAGAAATGTTCGTCTTCGTGGAACTATTTAATATATTACAACCAGACTACAGAAATGACCTTGAACTTTTACTCCCTGCATGCTCCAAATGTTCAGTTATAACCAATTCAGGCTGAAGGCTAATCCAGAATTTATGCTAAACTCTCTGTTCGCCTTTCTGTCTTTCCCTGTTTTTCCGCATGCTCAGCTACATTACCAGCAGTTGTCTCACTGCTTTACCTATGAGTTGTTTTTTTTCTCTTTTTTTTTTAGCAAACATTAAGTCACTAATAATCGCAGTGTTAAGGGCAATTTCTCTCACCAAGGCAGCCAATCATGTCTGAGAGTAAACATTCTGCAGAGACAAGGACTAAACTCGCTCATTTAACTTTAATCACTGTGCCATTATTTGTTATGCTGGAATGATTATAATTTTAATTGTCTAATATAATTGATCAATTAATCACTTGGGTTAATCACCGAGTGAATCTAATTGTGCTGCTTCTGTAGATGTGAGAATTTTCTTTCTTTTTTTTTTATATGTTTTTTTTTTTCATTAATGCAATATACGTTTAATCCACTGGGGATTGAAATAAGACCAAAACGTGTTTGGGGTGGGATTTATTGACTAAATCACTGCCTGCCTGGTTTTAAACCCTCTAATTGGTAATGAATGCATGGTCATGGTCCCCTCGTGCACCCGGGGCCATCTTGCTTTCCTTTTTTTCTCCCCCTCCCTCCTGGTGTTGCTACTCACCACTTCCTGCTGGATTCCTGGTTGGCACAACTGCTCATCATCATCTAATCAGCTACCTGCACTATGTGAGGACTTTTCTTCCACCCACTCTCTGCCTAATCGTTGTGGAAATCGTCACCGGCAGCAACTTTTAGAGTCGCCTCATGTTTACTTTCGAATGTGAATAAAACATTTTTAAGTCTAGCAGTTCTGGCTCAAAACCTTAACAGCCCTATTTAATAGTAACTAAGCTGAAAATAGGCAACAGACAACTGTTCCCCAATTGCTAGAAAATGATAGTCATTGCTCCTGCTGTGCATAATACTCTCACACACACATAGCCAAACAATATATCACTTTTTAACTGTTTCCACATCCCTGGCGCTTGCATACACACACATACACGCGTGCACACACAAACATGCACGTACACACAAGCCTGCAGGCATGTGGTTTTTCTTTATTAAAAACCAGAAAGCACAATTAGCTGCAGAATATGCTTAACCCTGTATCGCTCCCTCAGCTCGAGGATATATTGCTTCTTCTTCTCCATTATTAAAAAAATAACAGATGAGCGGAGGAGGGGAGCAGACAGGAAATATCACAGTTTCATGTTTAGCAAGTGGAGGCTGGGAAATGTGTTGTGGTGGAAAGACTGCACGTGTCCATATAGTATAAGGCGCAGGCATTACATGTGAAATATGACAATGAAGACAGTTATTGCTCGACCGTAGAGGTCCGTGAGCTACGGCGGTGTCTGCCCCTCACTGACTGACATGGAAATGTGTATGTGTGACAGTCTCATGGCAGTTTTTCAACCTGATGTCGTATCCCTGAAACTGCAACCATTAAAATGGTGTCATTTCTGCTTCCACTGGCCTGCTTTCCGCACTTATACTGTATTGTGCATCTTTTTTTTTTTGCATAATCAGAGAAACTGCATTTTGTTTTATTAATTATTAGAAATTAGACATTGAAAATTTGTTTTTTTCATAAACAAAATACAGCAAAGTGCATAAAAACGCTTCTTCCACAGTGAGTTTCCGTCCTGTCTCCCTCCCCTTCCCCTCACCCACAGCCAGTCGCAGCAGGTGGCTGCCTCTCCCTGACAAATTTCTATCTGTTAAAGGGGAGTTTTTCCTTCCCACTGTTGCCATGTGCTTACCCATAGGGGGTCGTCTGGTTGTTGGGTTTATCCTGCAATATAAAAGGCCTTGAAGCAGCTGTTGTTGTCGAGGTTCTGCTGCATGGCAGATAGGATATGGACGCAGGACTCGGAAAACAGTAGGTAAACTCAAAAAGCAGCTTTAATGACGAGTACTTTCAAACAATACAAATCAAAAGCACAGCTGGAGTAAGGGATCCAAAACTAGGAAACTTAGGGGAAGCACAGAACAAAGGACCACACAGCCTAGATGGATGATGTGACAATGAACAGAGGGGGAATATAAACACACCAGATAACGAGGGAAATGGGGAACAGGTGAAAACATGGCTCAAGACAATTAACCTAATGAGCCAGATGGGAAGTAAACATAGACACGAGACTTAGAAAACAACCACTGTCAAAATAAACCAGGAAGTAACAAATATGGAGTAGGAACACACAGCACAATGCCAGTATACACAAAAGGAAACACTGGTGAGAACTGGGAGCTCCAGCCAAAAACATGGCAATAATTAACAAAACAGCTCTAAATAATCCTCAAAAATTCTAATAAAAAAAACAAAACCACAGAACTACAGAGACCCTGGGACCATGTCAGCTGTTGTGTTTTGGCACTATGTGAATAAAATTGAATTAAACTGAATTCAAATAGAGACAAAACTTTACTTCCCTAGATTAATACATAAAAAATACACAAATTCCACGTTTCTGTCACATTTACTCCATAACTTTGTCTAGAACTCTCTTAATTATGCAGTCACATTCTGCATACTTCTTTTGCCTTTAATTTAGTGGCACCCAAAAGGAAATTTAGCACCACAATCTGTTCATCTTAGTGTGCCCAATTTATAATATTGACAGCAGTGGAAAGAAAAAAAAAGCATTTTTAATAGATGATAGATCTGCTGGAAATTCTGGAGAAAATTCTCTCTGCATTTGACTGAAAAGATAATTACACACACACAAACCCACTGCCCTAAGTTTGGTAAGTAGTTAAGAAAATTGATGAGTGGATGGATTATAAGAGTAAAAACATATGAAGTCAAATGTTTTTGAATTAAAGAGTCATTTTTGGTTTCTTTTGCTGTTCACTAGGCAAAGGCGCTCATGGCTTGTTTTGAAGCCTTCAGACCACCTTGTTGCTCACGGTTCACAGCTTGTGGTTTCACCCCAGGTTCTCTCTGGTGCACAGAAATGTTCTGCTGCATCGTGATGTTTGGTTCAGTGATCCAGCTGTGACTCTCACAGCAGAACATGGTGTCTGTGTCGCCTCCTTCTGCCAGAGCCATACAGACAGCCATGTTTGTGCGCTATTTGGTGTGTAGTCCACCTTGAATCGGGGAGTTTTTTGAGATGCACTCCACTCTGCGGGGAGGAGGACTGTGTGTGTGTGAGGAGTATCCCAGGAGAGAGAAGAGCACCGAGACCTCAGGCCCACCCCAGGGTTATACAAAAATCTGTTGCTCTAGTTTTTCATTCTTAACTTTTTCAGGCATGCTCTGATTTTTTAGATTTCTTTTGGCCATTTCCCAACTTTGCCAAGATAAAATTATACAATAAGATTAGTTGAAAGAAGATAATTGTTGATCTTCTCATTTATTTGCTGCCGGTTTCTTGAAGTTTCTTTAAAAAGACTGGCATTACTTCTGGCAAGCTAAGCTCACAACCAGCTCACATTAAATGGTGGCAGGTTAAATATCTCCCATAGGGAACACCATTTAAGCTACTTTAGCCTATAGATGATGGACGTCTGAAAGATACTTTGCAACCCACCTACATCCTAATCAGTGTGATATCTGCTGTCATTCATGCCTGCTCTTTGACATATTTAGGTCTTAGTATTTGATTCCCTGTCTCTGTCTCTTCCTCTGGAATAGGGAGGTCCTACAGCCGATCTATACTGCTAAATATAAATTACTGCTGGTGGAAATAACAATCCTCTTTTCACTATAGTGTGACTGAAATGACATCACAAATACAGACAGATCGTATTGTATCATTTAAAAGGTAAGACACTGTGCTGATGTGGTCAACTACAGGATATGTTGGCTCTCAGTTTTTCTTCTGTATCTTCCTAAATGGGCTTAGAATAGAAAAATGCTTTTCACGAATCCTGAGCGTAAATGTCAGTGTAATTTTGGACATTTAGTGTTTTCTTTGAAATGTTTGTTTCCAGGATGGAACGATTGTACAGGATACATCTTTAATGACTTTACAAATCAAAACTTGGGTAGACAAGTTTGAATTTATTTTAGATTTTCTATCATTTACACAGGATTAAAATTATACATGCAGGCTCTAATGTAACACCTCCACTAATATTTGGTTCAATGCTAATTTGAGGTGAAGCTGAAGTATTTGGAGGGAGCCATCTTTGTCTGACAATAAAACTTTTCTTCATGTGAGCAGCTGCAAATTTTAGTCGTGTTGATTTTGAAGCAGAGTCTTCTTTCTTGGGCTGCACTCGCTTAGTCCATGGTGACATAAATGGTAAATGGACTGATTCTTATATGGCATTTTTCTACTCTACCTGAGCACCCAAAGCACTTTGAACAACATGCCCCTTCACCCACTCACACCTACTCATACAGGCACTGTTTTTACATGTGTAACTGCTTTCTATCAAGCATTCTCACACATTTATACTCCGATGGATGCATCGCAGAGCAAGCTGGGCTACAGCCACCCCATATAAATATAAAACTCACTTTACAGTGGTGAGTGACGGTGGTTCTCCAGCAGTTTCCAATTGATGGCAGGCTTGAGGCTTGGTGGTTTCTGGGTTGTTCCTGAGCATCCTAACCAATTTCCTCTCATTTGAGGGAGACAGTTTGGGTCTTTTTCCAGACTCAAACTGTCAAATATGTTGAACTAATGATCGCAGAGTTGTTTAGAAACAGCTTCCAGAGACCTTCCTAACTTGTGTAAATCTACAGTTCTTTTTCTTAGATCTTTCTTGGACTTTCCTTTTTTTTTGCAATTTATGCAAAGTAAACTAGACTTTGGCCCTCTCACCACAGTGTTAGATATGTAAATATACCTTCTTAAAGCATGGGGCTTTACACCAGCCAGCAGTAGGCTCTTGGATGAGTGATGAAATGTCAATAAAGAAAATTAAAAGGTTCTTGTTGCCTCAGTGCAGATCCTGCAGCAGCCACCAATCAAAACCCTGGATCAAATTTTTACCTTCCTCACTGACATCTTGATTATTTCTGCTTCTTCTTTTTACAAATGCACTCTGAGCTTTCAGAGCTTACCCGACAGCGGTGGTGTGAGAGCACAAAAGTTGATTTGCACCATTGTGACAATAGTGCAGGTACCAGTCTACTGAATTTACAACTACCAAGTGGTCAGTGCGCGTCCTGCCTCCTGCACGCTCCACCCAGATGGCACTCTAGCCTAAACCAAAAGGAATCCTCCCAGTAGTGAGAAGTTGAATGACAGGAAATGTCTTTTCCTGTGCGATACATTTTAGAACAAGAAACTTTGGACAATGACGGTTCTCCTGACATTTACCAGTGAAAACACAAGTAACTACCAGCATGGAGGCTTTTCTGAGTTTCTAAAGGTATAAAATGAATGTGAAGTCAACATAAATGTCTAATGCAAAATCTTAAAATGTTTATTTTTTTAGACTTACTCTTCCTCTGATAGTTTTGTAGTTCTGTATTTTTTAATCATTTAAGTCTGGTAATGATTACAAATGTCATCCTTGAAAGCATGAAGTTCCAGTGCAGTGAAACAATCCTTTTTTCCTCCTTCCCCTCCCATTACAATGCTTTTTGCCAAAACAACACAATAATAAGATTACAACACTGAGTGTGTGTGGAACTAGGAAGCAATGCCCAGATTTTAAAAGGCTGTGCGTAGGCAAAAATGCAGCCCACACACACACACACACACACACACACTTTCTCTCTGTTTTTTCCTTTGTTTTCTCCTCTTATGGAGCTTGGTAATTTTAGCCAGAAACTGAAAACATGAAATGTAACCACTTAGATTCATCTCGCCACTAAATGATTTCTCTCTCTTTTCTATTTTCTTTTTCTTTTTTATTCTTATTATTTTCCATTTCTTTGATTTTCCTGTTTTCTGTTGTTCTCCATCCTTTTTACAACAACAGAAGAAGAAAGCAAAGTGCAGCTGTAACTTTAATGGTAACAGTACAGGCAGCAGATGTGGTGAAAGCAGCATTGAGTTGAAGTGATTCAAAGTAAACATGGTAATGATTCTTTTATTCTGTTGTTTAATTGCATGCAAATCTTCTGAGGGCATCTTATAGAGGGTCAGTAGTATATTGATCCATACTCCTCCACCCCCAGCCCCCTGCTCTCTGACTCCTGCTCCTTCCTCCCTTCCTTCAGTGGCAGGCAGAGCTGTGAAAATCAATCGGGAAAGTGTCCTGAAACAGCTGATCTAGAAGCCATCTGGCCCTCGTATTCCTCCGAGACGAGCCGCGGGTCTCCAGAGATGAGACACGCCGAGAAGAAGCGGGGAGAGAGCAAGAAGACGCACAAGCGCACAAAGCAAGTGTTAACTGGATGCCACGTAAATCCTCACTATGTGGCTGTTACATAAGAAAGAGAACAGGTGGAAGCAATCTAAGCTTATTTCAGGAACATTTGATCTGGCCCTTCACTCATTTAGCTGTGGGATGAGCATGAAATCGATTTAGTGGAAAATAACCTGCTCTACTGGGATTTCGATTTTGCACTATTCTGTCTTACCATGACTTAGATGAACACGTTCAAGTAATTTTGCATGATGTTCTTGTTTCAGCACACTGTCCGTCAGTTTCAGATCATTCCTGACTCCTTCTTTATCAGAGCCAATCTTTACATCCATGTTTGGATTTCAAATTTCTGACCTTTAGTGACCTCAGTGTTATTTATTAAGGCTGATTATCAATCTGTCACATTTACATGCAGTCAGGGGTGAATCTACAGGGGGGCAAGGGGGGGCAACTGCCCCTCCAGTAAAGCCCCCTCTTTACAAGGTAAAATACTTGTAAAAACTAATTGCTTGTTTGTCCAAAAGCCTCTTATAGTTTTCTTTTTCTTAGAAGAGATAATGATACAATAAATAATTTTAAAATGTTTTTGTGGATATTTTGTTGCCTCCATTTACATATAGGGGATTTTTACATACTTCTCTGAAGTGGTATGTGCCACCCTCCCTAGACATCTTGGCTCTCCTTTGCACCACATTTTCTAGATCCGCCACTGCCAGCAGTTACTGTCATTTGTCACAGTAGCTAGAGAAGAAGGAAAATGGAAGAGAAGTGGAGGAACTGACAGGAGGTAAGTGATGGAAAAACAAAGAAAGAAATTAAACAGAGAAGAGAGGAAGAATGTGACAAAAGATCCAATCATCCTGTGAGAAAAACTGCCCATAGTGGTTTTATAAAACGGTGCTCCCCATCAAACACTTTCAGAGCGTGGAAATTATTTCTGCCATCTGATCCTTTAAAAGCTTATAACAAGTCAAGCGGATCTCGTCTGTCGGATCCTGAAGCCTGAAGACAGACAGTTACTTCAGTTTTCAATAGTAATAATAAAAAAAGTCAGTCATATCAAATAGATCACAATGAACATTAGACACAGAAACAGTAAAACACCATTTATATTTGATTATGGGTTTTTTTTTCTCTCTCTAAGCTCTTAAATTTACAAAATGATGCTTTCAGAGCCTTCACGACTCATTTTTATAAATATTACGTTTATTTTATTTTATTTATCAAATTTGGTTTGATTTCTCTAAATCTATCTATCCACAGGGTACTGCGTGCTCCAGCATATTGTTTCAGAAGTGATTTACATATAATTTGCACTATTCATACCCAACTAGAACAAGTTGCTGGAGGAGTGGCCTAAGGTTCACCTGAAGCCAATCAGAATACTGCATACTGAATAATATTTAAAGCAAGCAATGGCTGCAGCTGGGTGAAGAGGTTTGCATAGTGGTTTTATGGAGTCTCGTCCAGTCTTATGTTCAGGACCTGATGCTGCACAGGTGAGACTTATAGAGGAGGTATGGATGCACCATGTGTTTCAAAAGCTGCATACTCTCCTGTAAACACTCAATCAAAAATATCTTAGGAAGGGAAACTGAAGTGTAGAGTGCAGGCAAAGTGTTTTTGAAGAAGTGCGTGTTAAACTGTGAAGGTTATATTCATTGTGTGGAAAAAAAGTGTAAAATGTAGCTTTATTTTAACTAAAAAAAACAACAACATGTAAACTGATCAGGTGGGTGGATGGCGCTGAGCTCTCCCCTCTGCATCAGTGCTCTCTGTGTAGACGTCGCCACATGAAAACCACATGGAAGCTTCTCTGCGGTGAAGCTGTCACACCACCAAAGAAAATACAAACACACACACATTTTTATTTTCACACCTCATCCCATTACTCATGCTAGTTCCACTTCTTTCTGCAGTTTCATAGGGCGGCTTACATCATGTTGTCACTGTTTCCTCGCAGCGGCGGTGGCAGCAGCACTCGTGGTTTCTCTACTCTCAGCTTGTGCAGTCTGTAATGACTGAGAGTGGAATGCTGGCGCTTTTATATAGGCCTCTAAAAATAACTCACCCCTCACTTCCATCTACAGCCGGACTGACAGCCCGCTCCAGCCAATAGCGACTCTGAATCCCCTGAATGCTCCGCCCCTCTCGCGCTTTCTCCTCGCCTCCTTAATTGGACGCCAGTGACATCATCAACCCTATTTACCTTATAAGGTCACGCATGAAATTGACTGACAGGTGGCTCCTCCTCTGCTCCCCTCCCCTCTCGCACCGGTCGCTTGGAATTGCAGCGGGGTCCAGTCTGCTGCTGGAGGAGCAAACCTGGCAACCTGGCAGCTTGTACTGAGACCGATTGGCAATCTGGCAATGCGGAAATAGATCTGGCACCCCCCAAGCCAGGACTGAGGAGAGAGGCGTGACAGAGCGAGCGGAGAGGAGACGGGATAGCACTGACAGAGATCAAATTAGCAACTCTTCTTTCCCTCTCAGCTTTTTGTTTTTCTTTTTTTCATTAAAGTGCTCAGGTGCGCTCATCCGCACCAGTTTTGGGCTTTTTTAAATTTTTTGTTTTGTTTTTGGGGGTTTTTGTTTTCTAAAATTTGTTTCTTTAATCTGTCAAGTGTGAGGAGAAGAAAGAAGAAGTGCGTTTCTATCGTTTGGATTCTGGACTTCTTTACTGACTTCTTCTTTTTTTTCTTTTTTTTTTCGAGCATGGATGTGTTGGCGAATTACAGTATTTTCCAGGAACTCCAACTCGTCCACGACACTGGTTATTTCTCTGCGATGCCTTCCCTGGAGGAGAACTGGCAGCAGGTCAGAGACGATGCGTGTTTCTCTTCTTTTCCGGGAAACTGACGGGCTTAGAAACTGGGATGCGTGCGCTGGGTTGCTGTTTTCCGCGTGTGCCTGTAGTGTTTTGCACCAGCGGAGCGCTCATGAGCGCCAGCGAGAGCCCCGTGTAGTTGCGTCTTTTTTTTTCTCTTTGCTCACATGGAGCACGGCGAGGTTCGTTGACAGGAGAAAACACGCACACGCATGGGAAACAGGCGCGGGTGGGGGGAATAAGCATGGAGCTTTACGCACTAATAGCACTAATAGCCAAACAGTATCCCCCCCCAAAAATGCGTAAAAACCCTCTAGTCATACCAATGATCCCTTCCATTCTCTTTAACCACACTTTCGGCTTCATTAAAGCATCTTATTAACCATTTAAAAGCAGAAGCATGACGCTATTGCTCCGTGAAATCCACCGCTATGATTTTGAACTTAAATGTGAGAAACATGTGGCCACATCCTGGGTATGCATAGTGCCAACGTTTGAATGCTGTGGATGAAACTCTGAAAGTGAAAAATGTCGCTTCCGTCTAATTTTTGCTTGTAGTTGTGATGATGATGGCTTTTTTCCACGAGGCAGAGAGAAAGGGATCGACATTCAGTTTGTCAGATGAGAAGCAGATGAGGATGCTTTACCCTTTTAAAGTTACTCCAGTGTTGTTTTTAACGCTAGACTGAAACGTCTGAGCGCTCTTATGTAGTTTTAAAATTGACTTTTTTTTGGTAACTATACTGGGAAACCTTGATTGATCTGCGCTGTTGTAGACTGTGGGCAAAATTGTAGGCTGTCACTGATGTAACTGACAGGGTCAGACGCGAAGTGAAGGTGAAAGTGAAATTTGTGTCTTTGCAGTCTGAGCCCATGATGGAACATTTAGGTGTCTGAATCCGAGAGCGTGATGCCGCTTTAGTGTGGCTGACGTGATCGATGGATCAGATATGTTTGGACTAACACGCACACGCGCACACACACACACACACTGGAGGAGAGTGGGGAGCTGTGGAAAATGGACACATGCTTAATAGCAAGTGACTTGTTCTTAAATAATATATCCACATCTGCCACTGTTTGTTTGCAGATAATCCTGTTGAATTATGCATTATGCACGTCACCCTCTATAGAACATACAGTGGACCCTTCATGCGAGCCCGCAGACTATTTTATAACATTTTTATTCAAACGTAAAACCTTCATTTTCATAGCATGAAACAGATAAAACGCGATTTTCTCTGCGCGGAGTACGTACAGCCACGCGAGTTTTGTGGTCTGTGGGTCCACCAAAAAAATGAAACATGTACCACATCTTTCATTTTTTTCTGTTTCACACACAGAGGCGATGTTTAAAAGGCTAAGCAACACAGTATATTGTATGGGTCATGTTTTATGATTTGCTAACCAATCACAGGGTGATATTTTCACTTAAGTTTTCCCTGCTTGAACTTGAGAAATGGAAATTTCTGTTAATTGGAATCCACCTTACAGCCTCTTGTAAGTGTGTGGAGTGCCTTTATATGAAATCTAATGTTCAGTAAATCAGTCCATCAAAAATGCCCCAGTGGACCCCTGCATGGCACAGTCTACTCCGACAACGCTGGTTTGCTCTGTTTCATGTATTTGAGTAGGGCTGAACCATGATGATTCCCACGGTGCTGAATGAAGCCCAAACTGCGGTTCTCCTCTATGACTGTCTTACTGACACAAATTCACAATGTCTCATCCTATTTTTAGTGCAAACAGCACACACTTCCAGCCACAGTAACCTATTTTTTCTGTCTGTTATATCGTTAATTGATTAAGAGTGTTGAGGAGGAAAACTAATTAGGACTAGTCTGGTGAGTTGGAGCAGTCTTTATTCCTGTTTGCTGGCCAGGCCAACGTGTCTTGGACACCTGAGTTATTGATTTGCTTGCAAATATTTGCTTGGATATCTGGGGCAAAAATAAAAAATAAAGGTTAATACATACATAAAACACACACACACACAGCAACAAAAGCAATACCATCTAGGGTAAATAAAATAGTTGCCACACAAAAAGAGCTGACGCTGCCCTCTGCTGAGCAGTTTTACCCCCTCCCAATGTACTTCACACTGGGGTAAAATTTGTACTGTTTGTTGTTTTTCTTTGCCATTGAAGTATATGTGGTGTCTTCATACCAAGAATCATAGTTACATGTTCATTCTTGTGTTAAAAACTGAGCATATGAAAGTCCTTAACTGTACGTGCAAGGTAATGCACACAGTAATCAGGTTAATTAGGGTGATCAAGAGATTTTTTTTTAAAGCTTTTCCAAGACAGAAGCGCTAACTTGATGCTAAATGCAACAGAAATGTAGTCTTTCATTACTTAGCTTACAAGACTTCATATCTACAGTATTACTGAGCCAGTCTAAAGCAGACTCTTCTAATTAGCTCGCTCCTGTTATGACTAGTTAGCTTTGAGCAACTTCCTGCCAATCAGCAGGACTGGTTAGTAATAACATATAAATTAATCAGTAGGGTTTTTTGCAGTGATTGTTCCAAACATGCTTAGCCTAGCCTATCACCAATACTTAAGGCAAAGTTGCCTTCCAAGTTATCAAAGTTATAACATGTACATGTCTCATTAGCTTTAAATACTGAAGTCTCTTGTAGTTAATGAGCAAATAGCAAGCTACGTAGCTTAGAGCTACTTTTTGACGTACAAAGCAGTTGCTGTTGTTTTCTTAGCAGGAACATTTTAAATGAAAAGAAGGCTAACTTCAAGCTTTTTCTTTTGGTGGAAGCTAGCAGTTTTCACCTGCTCACAGTGTTTGTGCTAAGCTATGCTAGCAACCTCCCTGACCTCTCTCTACACAGAACACACAGAAACAATTGCAAATACTATTTTATGCCTCCAGGTAAGACATTCAAACAGCATCCAAAATATTAAGAATTTATTTACTTACCCTGCGGCTGTGTAGCCGTACAAACAGCTATGTGAGAGTTCATATTCATCAAAGGGAGCGTTTTTGATTGAAAACTCGGTTTTCATTGTGGAAAGCGCTGGGTGATTATGGATGGAAGGCCAAAGCTTCGAAAGAGGGAGGAAAGAAAATGTAAATGTGTTTTTGTCGAATTTATCTGCACAAGTGGCGACGCAGAGGGGAGAAAGACAAACATACACACACATAAAGCAGGCACACCCACGTTTTTTTTTTCCACTCTTGTTCCTTCTGTCTTCTTCTATCCCCTTATTCACTCCATCACACACACACACACACACACACACATACACACGCTTGGCTGGCATGCACTAATGGAAAGCTGTGGTCTGGCAGGACTCATCCCGCCACTTTCGACAGTAATTGGCCGTTTTCTGTCAGATGGACGGAACAACACACACGCACAGACACACACTCAGGCAAACAACACACACAAGGAAGCAGATTTGTGGATGTCATTTATCTTTCCTGACTGTCCCTGTTCCTGGTCTTTGTTTCCTCATACAGGCCTCTTTTATCAGGCTCTTTGCATCATGGCTAAACATGTGGAAAACACACTCTCGCTCTCTCTCTCCTGCCTATCCGCCTTAGTGCCTCTGACAGTATTGAGCCCATGGTCTGTGTGTAATTGCTGCATCTTTGCAGGTTTGGGATGATGTGATGGGCTTTAGGGATTTGTGAGTGTGTGCCGAGTGGCTCAAGGATCAAATAGCAAATGCAGGCTCCCCAATTAGATGTAATCCATTTATTTCAAAGCAAGGCTACGCCAAAATCTGATGAATGAGGGGGAAAATGGACACAGTGAGAAAAGAAGGACGACGAAAGTGAACCCTGGAGCAGACGCTTAGGTTTCATGTGGTTACTGTAAATCTGCGTTTACAGTCTAATACGCTATGTCGACAATCTTTGCAGGTGTCAAGCCTATTCCAACGCCCAACGGTGCTTTTAACTGGCCGACTCGCACGGTCTCTTTCCCATCTCATCCCTTAGTTTACATGCTCTGTGTGTCCATAATTCCTTTCAGGCTGATTGATTTATTTGCTGTGGTACCATTACAGCACTATGCTGGCCCAGCAAGCTCAGTGTCACTGAGATACAGTGTCTCCATTAGGCCAGTCTACAACCCGGTATCTTTTTCAGGGATGCTGTCTGCCAGTGTTGCGCCTGTGTGTGTAGATTTAACCATGAAACATAGCTTTGTCCAATCAGTCGCTGCCTTTTCAAAATGAATCCTCAGAAATCTAACCTTTGCTTGCCTTAATATGAAATAATAAAATTCAGAAGCAGAGATTCAAATCATAAAATGTATTAGCAATACTCGTGAACATCAAAAATCACGTCAGTAATAACTGACCGAGTCGGCTCGAAAACTTGTCTTTCTTCTCATCTTCTCGGTAACCTGTTAACCTACTGCATGGACCATTACATGAACCCCTTTTTCTGTCTATGTCTCTTTCTCACTCCCATCTTTGTCTCTCTGTGTCTGCCTGTGGCTTGGGGCAGGCCCGGGGAAGTTTGACAAGATAATGAATTGCCATGCATGCTGCAGTTTTTCACATTTCACAGCCCAGTAACTCTGTATGTGGCGGTGGAGGAAAGAATGGAGGGGACGGAGAGGCAGCGAGACACAGAGTGAGAGGAAAGGATGAGAGAGACACCAGAAGACAGATAAAGTGCATAAAGGCAGATGAAAGTTAGTCAGAGAGAAGAGAAGATGTTTGTCCATCGCCTTTCTGCTCTCATCTTCTTTTTGTCTGTGTCATTTCCCGGCGTGTGTTAATGCAGATACACACACACACACACACACACACAGTTATGTAATTGTATGTGGAACACAGCTGCTTCCTCATAGTCGCAAAAAGAAGATGAGTGAGAAAAAAAAACAAAGGAATGAAGAGAAAAAGACAGAGACAACAGAACAGAGAAATTTAGCTGTGGCTTGTGTAATGCCTGATTCAAATGTCGGAAAATCTACTTTAAAAAAAAAAGCCACTTAAAATGGAATTCATAAGTTCTATTCAATTCAGTTTTATTTATATAGCGACAAATGACAAGAACAGTCACCTCAAGATGCTTTATATTGTAAGATAAAGACATTAGAATAATACAGATACATTGATGAGCCCCGATGAGTAAGCACTTGGTGACAGTGGGAAGGAAGAACTCCCGTTTAACAGGAAGAAGCCTCTAGGAGAACCAGTTTCAGGGAGAGACAGTTATCTCTAATAACCGGCTGGGGGAGTTAGAGGAGGGAGACGCACTGTGGAAGAGAGCCAGAGATGAAGAATAAAAATTGTGATATTTTGGTTACAGCTTTTAATGCATAACATTAGTTAATGTTCTTTTGTCCTTACAGTTCATCCCTTTCACCTCTTTTTCTCTTTTTAGGCTAAGCTTACTTATTAACACATCTTAACCCGACAGTGTTTTGCTGTTCATCCAGCATCCATCCTTTAGTCTAGAGGGAAACAGATCAGGCATTATGATCACGTGCCTAACATTGTGTTAGTCCCCCTTTTTGCTGCCAAAACACCTCAGACTCCGCAAGGCATGGACTCCACTAGACCAGTGAAGGTGTGCCAAGATGTTAGCAACAGATCCTTTAAGCCCTGTAAGTTGTGAGGTGGAGGCTCCGTGAATCGGACTAGTTTGTCCAGCACATCCTACAGATGCTCGATTGGATTGAAATCTGGGGATTTTGAATGCCAAGTCAATACCTCAAAGTCATTCCTAAAACATTTCTGCTTTGTGGCAAGGTTCATTATCCAGGTACATTATCATTAGCTTTCCACAGTACTCTTCATGGAATGAAAGGGGTACATGGTCTGCAGAAATGCTTAGGTAGGTGGTACATGTCAAAATAACACCCACATGGATGGCAGGACCCAAGGATTCCCAGCAGAATATTGCCCATAGTATCACACTGCCTCTGCTTCCTTGCCTTCTTTCTATAGTGTGTCCTGGTCCCAGGTAAGAAACACACTTGCTCTCGGCAGTCCATATGATGCAAAAGAAAACATGATTCATCAGATCAGGCCACCTTTTTTCATTGCTCCGTGGTCCAGTGTTGATGCTCAAGTGCCCAATGTTGGTGTTTTCAGTGGCCAGCTTGGGCATCATGACTGCTCTGTGACTATGCAACCCCATAAGCAACAAACTGTGATCCACTGTGTATTCTGACACCTTTCTATCAGAACCAGCATCACCTTTTTTGACAGCTTGAGCTACAGTAGCTCATCTTTTGAATCGGTCGGTACAGCCTTCACTCCTCACATGCGCCAGTGAGCCTTGTGTCACCAGTAGGTCCTGGTGTACACTCTTCCAGTTCCAGTGGACCAGACCAGAATTCTCCTGTGATGGAAGATTGTGTTACTGGAAATTAAACCAAAAGCAGCTGTGACTTCCACGATATATAAAACGTGATCGCTCCAGCTGAATTGTGTTAGTGCTTCTGTCAATTTTCATACGTCTCTTACACTTCTTTTTTTGACACCTTTGCTGATATTGTAGCTGTCAGAAATATTTCACATCTGCAGCTACAACTTTTAGAAGCACCAGACTTCATCGTGTTAATGCGAGTGTTTCCATTCCTAACTGAAACTTGCCATGCTCAGACTGATTGGCAGAAGCCCTGTTTGACTTCATTTTTCATCCTGGCGACTAGTCGAGGCTGACCTACTATTAGCCCTCTGCATGCTGGGATGGACTACCCGGGAATTTTATGGTACAGCGGCTGTGTCTGTTTGCGTAGGTATTTGCCTATGCAGAAGAGTTGTTTGCAGTCCTCCAAAAAACCAACAGTGCGTAGCTCGGCATAGATGATGCTGTGCGTTTGGGTGAAATGCTGATTGGGTGAAAAAGTGACACTTTTCGTTGTTCTTAACACTCCGTTTCACTTCAGCTCTTCTCCTCAGCTGGCTGAAGGACCAAAACCATCACAGCACAGTTGTTTGTGACAATACGCTGGTGTTCTGCAAAGAGTGGAAGGCAAACATGTAAAATTTGAAAGCAGATGATTAAAAGGAACACCGCTATGAAAGTCTGACACAGTCACAGTTAGGAAGTACTTGCAGATATTACAATCCAGTGACCGGCACAAATCAGAGAAGCATTTAAGGCTGTAACAGTAAACAGAGGCATTGAGACACAAGCACACTGCTCCACTTCTTACAGTGTGGAAGCTGGTGCCAATTCTGCCTTCAATATGAGCCGCTCTAATCACTGCATTCATTCACTTTCGTTTTTATCGTGCTCCAAACACACACAGTTATTGTCTTTTCCTCATAATTTGAAATCACTCGAGTCAAACACACACACACACACACAGGCACTTGCCTGGGAACCCATAATTCAGTAAGTGAATAAGGCATTCAGTCTACGGTGGCAGAGATTAGATAAGAAAGTGAGCAGTCAGACTGCCGCGGCAGGAAAGCAGAACAAATGAACTGCACTCGTGATGGAGAGAGCTTATACTGTGAAAGCCATAGCCCTGATCTTTCAAGATGAGTGGTTTTCTATGGAGGGCAACTCTCCAGCAGTATTCACCATGGAGCGCGATTACTACAGTTTACAAGGAGATTTACCCATTCATATCTCCATGCTTCAAGCACACAGTGGGAATGTGCTATTGTGTAGTGAATCATCCTATTATATGTCATGTGTTGCATATATATCGATTTCCCACTTGCTTTTTTGTGGTATTTTAGGATCGGTTCTTGTCTGCTGCACTACCTGCCTTCAGATCTGAAGAGCTATCGGTTTCCTGTGGCTCTGGTGGAGAGAGCACTGGAAGCAGTGGGAGACTGGGTGCTAAGATGCTAAGTTAACAACACGCTTTGCAGCACTGAAGGTGCTAAGATGGTACGCCTGAGAACAGCCTGCAATTTATAACCATTTAAATTGTATATAATTGTGTTGTGTAGGACATCAGAACTAAGAAAACAAAAGCTGATTATTTAAATAGACCCCATCAAATTAACTGTACTGATGTTGTGTCTGGTTCCCATTGCCTTCTCTTACAATTTCTCCTGTGAATCGTGAGCTTACATCTATCATCATTTAATTATAGCTTGATCTGACACCTGAAAACTTTATGACTCCATCCTCAGTAACTGATAGCGCTGTTATCTTTCAATAAGCAGATTTTTACATTAGAAAAATATGTCAGTTTATTTGCAAAGCAGCTCTTTCTGTCAGATGCTTAAATGGATTACAGGATACAGTGTATCGCAATAATTACAATAAGCAGGTCTGTTTTTTTAGCTTCTTTCCTTTCTGCTTTTAGAATGGAGTTTGCAGATAAATGCACTTGTATTCAGGACGTTATTTGAAAATAGAAAAAACCCAGGAGGGTCTGATTTTATCCGCTTTTATTAAGAGAAGTCCTCGTGGTGATCACAGGCTGAGCTCGGGTGAGAGGCACTCTCACACGCACACACACACACACACACACAGGTGTGTTGTATTGTGTATATGTTTGTGTCTCCACATCCTGCTGAGCTAGTGTTTGCAGACCAATTGGCTCAGGGATAAAGACTTGTGACCTGGCATCCATCCAGGCCTCTTATTCTCTACTCAGCCATCTCTCCTTCTCTCTCTCTGCCTACCCCCCCCCCCCCCCCTCTTCCAGACGCCTCTTTGTTTATGCACATTTTGAATTTGCACATTTAAAATGGAAGTGCAATGCTAGGATTTCGAGGAAATGCCTCACTTTTGCGAAAAGGGTTTTTCCGCTGGACCGAGGTGGAAAAGTTGATAAAGTTGTCATATAAAGGCAGACATAAACCTATTTTTCCAAATAAACAATGACACTCTAGGGCCAGCTTCCTCTTCCCCCTTTGTTCTTCTGTTTTTTTCTCCTTTATTACTACAAAAGTGGAACGTTGGTAGAAATCCCAAAAAGAGCAGCTAACAAAAACATGCCGTGTTTGGCCAGAGGAAGTAAAACATGTTTTGCGCACTGAAAGCAGCAGCACTGAAATGTCATGATCTTCCAGAAGTGCCGCTGCAGCTCTTTTATAATGTGATTTTCTGGGAGTCTCCCTTTTATTTTAGCCAATAAATGCACAAAATTTCATATTTTACTTTTGACTGTATGGCACTATTTTCCAGATTTCTTTTTAGTTTCTAGCCTTTAGTTTGTACTCAGCCTCCTGGGTGCTCACATGCAGTGAGTGTGTGTTTGTGTGTGTGCGTTTGGGCAATGACATCATTCCTAGTGTGCAGAGGATGTTGACAGTGGCTGAGGAAATGAGTGTATGTGTGTGCTAGCTTGCCAAGGCCAACAGCTGGCAGTACACCATCCAGGAAGGACTTACACATGCATGCATCGCCATTGATTTCACAAAGATTTCATATAATAGAGTGAAGACTTACACCAAAATATGTCTTTCAAATGTGCCAATAGATTTTTTTATTAAATTGTAACTCAGTCTGTTAGTTAAAAAAACCCAACAATTTATGAAGTTATGTAAGAAAACAATTCTCACTTTGGGCCCAGAATGTTCCAAAAAAATATCCCTCAACAGATGAGACCAGCAACACTAGCCTGAACCATTGATGCACGACAGGATGGATCCATTCTTTCAAGGCTCGTCAGAGAAAACACTGGTTTTGCCCAGTTTTTGTTCTTAAGTTCTTAAGAATCGTAACCTCAGTTTCCTGTTTTTAACAGGAGTGGGACCTGGTGTGGTCTTTTGCTGCTATAGTCCATCTTCTTCAAAGTTTGACATGTTAAGTGTTGGTTGTAACAAGTTGTTATTTGAGTCGCTGTTGCCTTCCAAGCAGCTCGAAGAACTCTGGCATTGACAAGACGTTTTTTCTCCAGAAAACTGCTGCTCACTGTATATTTTTTTTTTTGACTTTATAAACCCGAGAGATGGTTATGTGGGAAAATCTCAGCAGATCAGCAGTTTTGGAAGTACTCTGAATACTGAAATACAAGCATGCTACGTTGAAAGTCACTTAAATTGAATAGTCTTCCCCATTTTGCTTGAATATAGTCAGATTTACCCTGATTTATATTAAATCGATTATACGCACTTTCAGTTACTCAAAAGATCATCACAGGTGGCCGTTTGGCTCCAGCTTTGAATATGTGGACTCCAGCACGTTGAATTATTTTATCTGACACTGAGGCATGAAACAGCTGGAACAATGGAGGAGCAATAACAGAAGAAGAAATAAGAGTGTGCAGTCTTTTTATTTTACACAGAGACCACGAATTGGTGTTATTCCTATTGATTTTACTTCACTTCTCTGCAAACCCCAAATCCCACCTACACCGGCGCATTGGAGTGACTACACATCAGTGTCAACTTATGGACTATATCTACACTTGTTCGCTTCTTTTCACAAGTGGACAGCTGCGATCCATGGCCATTTACGCCTTTGTCAGTCACGTGTCTTTAAAGTACCCAGCTGACCACTTATGTTCAAGGTCAAAGGGCACCATCCTCAGTTACTGTATGTTGTTGTGCCACCAATCAAGCTCAGAGACGGCCTGGCAAAAACTAAATGTTTGAGACTAATGTACATGTGCAGGTTCATCCAGCTGTTGAAGGAAAGTCCTTTGCAACAACCACCTCGGTTGGTTAATGACAGATTATTCCCGACATCTTCTTGTTCGGGTTTCACCAGAGCACATTAGAGTTCATCACATATCTCTGCCATCTGACATTTGTTTGTTGCATATGAGGGTGGCTGGCAAAAATCTATTAGCATGATTTCACTAAAATAGTATATGAATGGCACATTTATAGCAGGGCAATTTTTAGTCCAGATTAACAACATATATTTGAACATAATCTGAATAGAACTGTTTTTTAGAAACTTTGTAGATAAAAAAATAAAACTAAAATATTAAATAGTTAGCAAACCCCACTTAAAGCCACTGTTAAAATGTGTCCGTATGAAGTTTTTATTAGGGATTTCAGGCCATAATAAAGTATACCAGCACAGCTCTGTGTGTGTGTGTGTGTGTGTGTGTGTGTGTGTGTGTGTGTAGGTATGACTGTGATGTCTGTGTTGAGGCTGAGACAGAGTTGAAGTGGGGACGGATCGTGCGAGGGTTTCGGTGCGCCTTTATGCATGCATGATTGGTGTGTGAGTGAGTGCGCAGAGCGGGACAGTAAATGGGTCAGATGCAGTGGAGGGGGATGACCTTGGGAATTTGTCTTGTTTTTCTTCACGACTGTACTCTTTGTCTTGGGTTAGGGCTGGGGGGGTTGGGGGGTGTGGTGGGAGGTAAGACAACTCAGAAACAATAGATGCACCAGAGCTACGCAAAGCTGACTGAACTGTTTCCACAAAGCTGGAAACATGTCGACTGTGTAGAACTGTGTGTTGTAGCATTGAGATTTCCTTTAACTTTGAGTACAGTGAAGAAGAGACGCAGACCATCGTTTCACAAACTGAAGATGGGGTTTCACATCTCAGCAGTCTTGTTGTGCTGAAGTAAATCTAAACCCGGTCTCATTCTCCCTCTACCTGCTTTTACTTTAAATTACAGCTAAATAAAACTAAATAAAAAAAACTATGAGTACATGATTTCAATTTCATTTTAAAACAGCCGTGTTGGCTTTTTTTATTTCACGTTTGCATCTTCTCAAATAACTACTAAACATGAACAAAAATCCAGAGCCATCAATGTAAAATTTCTGAGTCATTAAGTTGACTTCTTGTCGTTACCATGTAATCATGTTTTGAATGATAATGTTTCAGTTTGGGACTGAAATATAACTGACTGGTTCATTTAGCAAAGCTTAATCATAGACTATCATAGACTGCATATAAATGATGGGCAAAGACTCGGTGATGTCACCCCATTTGTTTGTGAACTTTGTGTATTAACAACAAATGGAAGCATGCTTGAGTAACAAGGCACATCCATAGACTGAATGGATGCATTGTCTGATCTGCTAATTAGTGCTAACGTATAAATAATGCTAGAAGAGCAAAAAATTAAACATTTGCACATTTAACTCAAATTAGCAGCTTGCTAGCAACCAAAGCAATCAAGAAGAGGGTTGCTTTTTCATGCAGCACTGTAAACCTCTAACTAGTTTCATGCTAGTAACTGCTAGCAACCTCCAGTGTGGAGTGCTAGCACACTCCACACTGGAGTTACCAAGGTGTTACAGACCAGTCTCCACGTCTGTGTCTTTAAGGCCTAAATCTCTACGTACCAGCCAATGTGGGTTAAGCAAATATCAAAAGTAAATCTATTCATAATAGTGTTCGAGCAACACCATTTTTCAGTGTTCGTTAAAAATAGCAGGCGTTGAATCGGGCCAGCTGTGCTGCTGTAAGTGGACAAATACTTGTGTTGTCTGGTGAAACACTGCAATGCTTGCTATAAGGGGATATGTGGGTCGCCAGCTATTTTAATCCACAATGTTGCCAGGAATACCTGGGGGAATAGACAAGTGCTGCAGTGTGTGTGTGTGTGTGTGTGTGAGTACATGTGTACCCAATCCATATATACATGTGCATGTAGACGGCCAAGGACAGAGAAGAGACAGGCAGTTTATGTCTGAGAAAACGTGTGGAATTAGAGGAAAGTCTCTTCATTTCTTCATTTTTAAAATGTGTCAAATAAGTTTACAGATGTTTTAATGATGTGCGTACATCCAGTGGTAAGGTTTTGGAAAATGGGCTTATTTTTGCTGTTTTATGTTCTTATAAGCTTTTCAGTTTGGGGCTGTTGGTCTGGTTAATATGGAAGAGGATTAGGGGCACTGGGAAAAAAAAAACTGGGAACGTCTTTTTGTTTTCTTCTTTTCCAGAATCCTGAGAAAAAAGTCAGAATTCTGAGAAAAAAAGTCAAAATTCTGAGATTAAAGTCAGAATTCTGAGAAAAAAAGTCAGAATTCTAAAAACAAAAGGTCAGAATCCTGAGAAAAAAGTCAAAATTCTGAGAAAAAAAAAGTCAAACTTCTGAGATTAAAGTCAGAATTCTGAGAAAAAAAGTCAGAATTCTAAAAAAAAAAAAGGTCAGAATCCTGAGAAAAAAGTCAGAATTCTGAGAAAAAAAGTCAAAATTCTGAGATTAAAGTCAGAATTCTGAGGAAAAAAAGTCAGAATTCTAAAAACAAAAGGTCAGAATCCTGAGAAAAAAGTCAGAATTCTGGGAAAAAAAAAATCAAAATTCTGAGATTAAAGTCAGAATTCTGAGAAAAAAAGTCAGAATTCTAAAAAAAAAAAGGTCAGAATCCTGAGAAAAAAGTCAGAATTCTGAGAAAAAAAGTCAAAATTCTGAGGTTAAACTCAGAATTCTGACTTTAATCTCAGAATTTTGACTTTTTTTCCCCAGAATTCTGTAGAAGAAAAAAAAGACGTGCCCACGTTTTTTTCTTCCAGTGGCCTTAATCCACCTCCATAGATTAATCATCACTGAAAGTTAGAAAATAAAAGCATACTTTCTTTTTTTTTGCTTTTTTATCTATAGATCAGTTAATCAGTGAATATAATCATTAAATCAATCAGTCCTATTTTAAAAGAGTCTTACCAGTGTAGACCAATGTAGCAGTACTACAAGGTGTTACAGCGAAAACAGCTTGGAGCCAAAATTATGACCCAAGATGGATTTTCTGATTCATACATGACCTCTGTTTCCATCCAGATCAAAGGAAAATTAACTTTGATGCCAACTGAAGACATGATGTGTGTGTGTCTGAGTGCAAGTGAGGGAAAGAGGGAAGACATCTGAATTATTCAGGGATGAACTGCAGGACACAGGAAAGTGGAGAAACAGAGTGTTTCTCTTTTACCCCCAAGACTTTGTAATATAGAGAGGATTTTATCAGCCTGGTCTGTAAACCACACAGACACACACACACACACAGACACACACACACAGGCATGTATGAGTCATGCGTACACCCGCCTGGCTTTTCCAGCAAGGCCAATGAGATCACTGACTACCTCAAAATACAAAAACCTCTGGAGGTAAAAAACAGAGACAGAGACCCCAGCGAAGAAAAGAAAAAGTGTGATGACAGTAGCAGCTTCCCTGGAGTCATAAATGCACACACACACTCACAATCTCATACATGTATCCTCCCTGATGGCTTTCTAGTGAAAAACTTTCCTCTAACATTAAACCTGTAGCAATAACTTTTATTGTTAAAGTAGCTGCCATGTAAAAGAGAGAAACATGAAACCAGTGCAGTATGGATAGACTACTTTAAGGTGTTTTTATTATCATTAATAATCAGCAAAACAGTATTAATGTTCATTTTTAATGCCTTGATCTCATCTGTGTTAAAAGGCAAACACCCATGGGTAAATGCAAAATGCAAAATCTTAACAGGTGCTGAATGAACAAAAACCAATCTATCAGCGCTCCAGCACTCCCAGTTACATATAAAATGTATTTAATATACTTTGGCAATAAGAAAAGATGTATGCGTTTCCTCAGAAAGCCCATGGCTGAATTTACATGGACACATCTGTAGCAGGGATGCAAGTATTAGCATTAAGAAGGCTCTTCATTCTCCCAGGATGAGGTTTGAAATATCTTTTTCATGTGTTGAGATCCTGCTGGTACTAGTATCAGTGCAGAAAAGAAGCTTTCTCGTACACAGTACCTGAACACAGAGAGTAACGGGGGAAAACTAAAAGCTGAGCGAAGAACCCTAACAAACCCCCGTGGGCACCAGGGCTCCCTGAATCGTTTGGGAAAATAATGTGAGTCACGATCTCAAAGGAACTCACCACCTGTGCCCTCCACACCCATCATTAAAACGCTTAATATGGAGTTGGTGTTTATGACACTAAATATCTGTGCTTTTGTTTTATTCAAAACCCGTCCCAAAGCAAGAATATTCAAGTTACAGCCAACGAGCAGAAGGCTGATACTGAAAACAACCCGAAAAGAGCTGAAAACAGTCGTTCGCTATAACTGGTGCATTTAAAAAACGAAAGTAAAAATAGGAAAATGAAAAGTTTCCTCCGCCTGTCAGCGCAGTGAAAGCAGAATGGAAACACGCTGGATGTCTCGGCGTGGTAGGTGGTGGTTGCTCCGCTGTTGCAGCACTTTGGTGATTTTGGTTAATTTATGCGCTCTGGGATGAGATTCTGATAAAAATCTGTTTGGAGCTTCTTGAAGTCGTAACAGTGTTATAAATGATTCAGTGCGATAAGATGTATTGTTTTTGAAGCTCGTGGTGTTTTTAATCTATCCAGTCTGTTACCCACCCCCACCCCTGCTCACAGTTTGTGCTGTAATAAAGCAAAAACAACATCATGCTTTATGAAATTGTCTGACATCATGTTAGTGATTACATATTCAGGTTCAGACCAACTCAGCTGCTAATCCTGATATCCTAAGCACTCTCTTTGATATATTTACATTTAGCGCAGACAATGAAATGAAACAAGCAGAAAATAAAGGAAGGGATCAGCTGCTGTTGCGTCTTAATGGATTGACCCTTTCTGTGTATGAGGGTGTGTGTGTGTGTGTATGAGGGTGTGTGTGTGTGTATGAGGGTGTGTGTGTGTGTGTGTGAGGGTGTGTGTGTGATGGGATGGGATGGAGGAGGGATGATGTGGGGGATGAGGTCATAGTGAAGTGTGAGCATGCGTGACTCTTTGTGTGTGTGAAATAAAGGCGGCTGAAAGTGAGTGTGTGTGTATAAATGATGACTTCATTCGTTATGCATTTATTTATGATCAGTGTTAGGTGTGTGTGTGTGTGTGTGTGTGTGCGTGCGTGAGGGCGTGTGTGTGTTTACCACTTTGAAGGCTAAGAAAAAAAAGAACAAAGAGAATTTTCTAGTCTTATCGCAGCGATTTTGGACGCTGAGGTCATAACTTACATCTTTATTTCATAAACAAAAAGTCACTTTATCACATTTTTATTTTACTCTGCTCATATCAGATACGGTTGCTTAGGACACTTCTCACAAAACTTCAAAACACAAGGAAGCTACTGCATGATTCCTCGTCCAATAATATGATGCATTACCTGTTTCTGTTGTTTGCTGTTAAATAAAGGAAGTCACGATCACACGTCACTTATGATGCTTATTGTGAATTTGACATCTATGTGCCTGAAAGAAAAAGAGCTTTTTTCAGTTTTGCTTGAGCTTCTGTGTGTGAATAAAGACGTGTGAAGGCCCAAAACTGCAGTGCTGCGTGTCCAGATTTAGTGCCACGTGGCAAAAGTTTATTGATTATGATCAGCTGTTCACCGTTCACATTTCTATAAACTCATTTCAAGCTCAGATGAATCTGATAAATTGGGGATTTTGATATTTTCATGTTGTGAGTGATGCAAATCTAATTGGAACGATCTAGATAGTGGAACTAGTTTCTCAATTGTTTTACATCCTGAAGGATGTGTTCACTTTGAATGGACCATACATGCTTATATAATCCTTTTATGGTTTTTTTTCATGTTGCAGCGAGCCTTGTCTGTATCATTTCCTATTTGATTGACTTTATGCTCGTTTTTTAATTTGTTGGCAGCAGTGCCACTATTAAAGTTTGCTTTTTCCATCAACAGTCCAAGATGTGAAAGCTAAGTGGAAACTCTGTTTTCCTCTGTTATCGAGCGTGAAGCGGCAGCATGTGTTTGCCAGGTGATGTCTGAGTCAGAGCACAGATGTGAACCCAGATGTGCTTTGCTTTATGAAAAGGACAGAAAGACAGTTTTGGATGAAAGACTTAACATTTTCGCAAACTGGAGGAGCGGTTGGAGGCGTGCTTAGGCTTCTATAACTTTGGTTCTCAGAGTTTGGCTCTTGTTTTTCGATCAGACTGTGCCGAAATCAGGGTAGCGGCTTATGTCGAGATGGAGCGCTGCGTTACAAATACGCGCGCTCGGATTTTCCAGACGGTTCGAGTGTTGACTTAAAGCTTCTCGCTCTCCTCCTCTTTGATCTGTAAACAGTTCAAACAGCATCATCGGCAGGTCAGCGGTGTTGTTGACTCGCTGGCGCTGATAGACATCAGCAATTCCTCTGCGCACTCGCCCTGTTAGCCTTGCTTTTATAAGTGCAAGGAAATGTGTGTCTAAGTAAACAGGGGAGGGGGTCTGTCTTCTCTACTTGTAGCAGTACATTTAAACAGAACCCTCCTCCCTTCTTCCAGCAGATTAATTATAAAGGTTATAAAAGGACAAACAACAATCAGTCAGTCCTTCGAGATGATTGGCTCTTGGTGTCCAGCTCGGCCAGTCGATTAGTGGCCACACAGAACAATTTTCTCTTATCCAGCTTGCCTGCAAATAGATGCTTCCCGGCAGATGACTTTCAGCTGTGATTCCTGTAGATTTGTTTACAATGCAAACTACTGTTGGAGTGCAGCTCCCACTGAGGTGAGAGCACAGCACTAACGCACACGTCAGCAACTGTGGAACAAGCACAAGTTTTACCCATGTAACCATAGCTACATGAAACTGATATGAATACTGCTGAACTGTTTGTAAGATGGTTACCTATTTGTGTGTGTGCGTGTGTGTGTGTGTGTGTGTGTCTGAGGAATAAGCAGTCCTGTTAGGATCAAAGACTTGCTGTGAGGAGTGAGTTTAAAACTGTTCTTTTATAAGATGAAGACATGTTCAGTAGTGCAGGCATGAAGTAACAAAGTTATAAGTTCTAATTCAGACATTGCAGAGCTGTTGATGTGACCTGGCTGAGTGCATCCAACTAATTTTCTGTGTGTGTGTGTGTGTGTGTGTGTTTTCTTTTGTTCTGCTCCCTCTCCTCCCATCTCTCGTCACGTCTTTGTTTCACTGATGTTCACCCTGCCGGCTGCTATTCGTTGGCCTTCACATCGCTCTGAGCAATGAAGATTAGCTTGACACATGGGACATGGACACACACACACACACACACACACGATCGAGGGTCTTATAACAAGCTGTTAACCCCCATTTATAAGTGTGGCCTGCAAATCAGCTCAGTGAAAGGGAGTGTAATCCCTGCCGGACGATTTAATGGTAATCTCCATATCCTGAATAGATTACGTACACACACACACACACACACACACACACACACACACACACACACACACACACACACGCACGTTTGCAACGAGATACCTCCTTTTCATCCCGCACTTCTGTACTTTATTTACTCTACCCCTTGCTCGTCTCTGTCTGTGTTTCGGGTTATTAAGAGTTTAGGATGTTTCTTTCTTCTTCCCGGCTGCTTGTCGTTGTGACGGTGTTCATAGAGTTTCAAACAGCTCTGATGTCTTTTTATAGAACTTTTGCCTTTTTGTGTTTTGGTAACCAACAGTACAGAAATGACAAGAAGCATGCAAAGTCTTTGCTGTCACCAGTCATGCGGAGGGCATCGATGACTTTTATGTATTTGATTGATTCAGCTTTATTTTTAGAATGATTACCATCTGCAAACTGTGACACAGTTTACACGATCTCTCCAAACGCGGGATGACGCCTAAATTATAGTTTCCACTTTTACACGAGGGGCCATAAGTGCCCGAATCAGTGCTCCAGATACACAACTGTGGTACCTTATGTGTCATCAACCGTGTGAACTCGTGAGTGTATGCAAACTCGTGTATAAACAGAACAGTGTTTATGCACTAGAAGACTTCCAACATCTCTGTGTATTTAGGCTGAAATCAGGTCAACAAAAGACCCCCAAGAAAGAAGATCAAATGCAGCCTCTTATTGCGTTGGCACACTGGCTGGACTAACGGGGTTTGCTAGAATTACACGTCTATAGGCAAGCACAGGGTCCTGGAAATAGATAACTTTGTGATGTTTCCTTTTATATATTCAGTTGTCTGTTAAGATGAAGGATGTACTAATGCTGTGATACTGTAGTAATTTAATAGATTACCGATCGTATCAGACAACTGTGCAGGATTTTACCATCTTATTAGCATGCAAGCCTACAAGCTCATAGATGTGTTAGTTAAAGTGAACTGAACAACTCTCTCGTTCTACACTTTAATGCAGACTTTTGGCTAACAGATGCCTCAAATATCTTTAAATATTATCTTAACTACTCAAAGTTAGAAGTGCTTTTATGAATAATTCCTAATTTATGTCATGTGATGTAATATAAAGGCTGCCAGACATACACACAGTCAAACTTCCATTACTTGAAAATATAATTGTTTAAATGGCTCCAGAAGCAAAATCCAAAATGTTAATTACAGAGTTCTTGGTGTTAGATCCTTCAGTTTAGTTTACTCCATCTTTTTCGGTCCGATTTCTGTGCTCTGACCTTCAGACGTGCGGTTCTGTCAGCAGTTAGGAGGCTGTTGTTGGCACTGCTGATACACACATACACATACAGTATACACCCAGCAATCATTAAAGGAATGTATTCCTCAGACTGCAGGCTGTCAGCAATATACCAGGAATACATCAGGGGTAAAAGTCAGCATGTGTGCCTTAGTATATATGTGTGTGTAAGGACACACGCAAATACACGTGCACACCCACACACACCCACAGCACCACAATGCTGACATCATATATAAACACCATCATCATGAAGAACATCATTTAACAGCTTGTGGTGTGTGAGAGTGATGTGTGGGTGATAAAATCAGGCTTGTTGTTCAGAGTAGCAGCCATTTGAACTAAATGAGCATCAGCAACAATAACCTCATTTAACTGAGTGAGAAATGGGTGATGAGCGACAGCTCACCAAATAACTGCAGGGTGAGCTAATGAGCTCTCTGCCAGTGTGGCGTTTTTAAAAAGAAAGTTGGAGCTGCAGCTGGAAAAGAATGGATTTATAATTTTCTGTTTTATTTATGCATTAGTTTATAGCTCGCTCACTCCAGGGTGGGGATACAGTCGCGTCGCTGGTTTGTGCGAGCGCAGGGCCACGTCTGCTTGTTCACATTAATAAACTGAAGAATTAGCAAGAGAAAAATAATAATCGGGAACTGAAACTGTCTTGGAGCGGATTAACCTTTCTGTGAGTGCTTTTAATCGCTTCTCCAACTATAGGTAACGTGAAGGGTCTTTTGTATAATATTAGCTGACTGTCTTTGCAATCACTTTCACATACTTAATTTTGTGTCTTTTTAAAGTGTCAGAAGGTTCAATAAACACACCAGTTTAAATATTTCTGGCAGTTATTTCATGGTTCAGGCTTTACAGGGTTAATCAGTGTCTTCATTAAAGATACAAAGATTAAAGTGGCAGTCGTCACTCTACAGTAACAGTACTTGAAGACACTCTGTTGTGGCTCATTTCTTTCATTTTGAAGCTGTTCCTGCTGCTTGTGTAAAGTCACTTGTCCTTGGGAAAACAAGTACTATAACCTCTCACCTCTCCAAATCCCTCAGCTTAGGGAACACTAAGGTGGTATGGTCTCGGATAGGTTTGTAGTCTTAGGCTTTGTTACATGTAACACTGGCCCTGCCCTTTGACAGCATCTGCAGGACTCAGGTGGCTCAGCCCGACGCTTTCGCTCCTTTTTCGTGACACCGACACGGCATAAAAAATGTCCGTGAACTCGGTCACGCAATGCAGATCGCCCTCCAGGACCCTCCTCAGTGGGACAGGAAAGTAAAGGGCACGCTCAGCACAGCTTGACTGACCTTAAACAGGCGTGTAGTTCACACACACACACACATACTCAGTTATAGATGGGTTGTCATATTGTCACACACCGTAGAAAATGCGGCAGTAATATCAGCATTTTCCAAAGCAGGGCTCAAAGCAGTGCTACCTGCTGACAGCAGCTGATAATGGACTCAAACTCACCGCAATCTACAAAGCACAAGTATAAAAGTTTCACATATAATTTGCATACTTATCATGATTGGGCCAGCTGCCATTCACATATTGCAGTGTGTTTTTCACGCGCCTTAATAAACCTGCTGTAGATGGCTGTAGAAGATATAATGTGCGAGTGTGTGTGGGTTGTTTTTTTTCCTTTTTTACTCATAGAGTCACATGCATGCAGTCTCGTCCCGAGCTAGTTGGCAGGAATTCAGGCTCATACGTCAGCATTACTGCTCCACTCCGGAGGGTTCATTGGGTTCGTTGCAGCGTAGTTCAGCAAAGCTGGCGGATACACAAACGATCTTTGTGGGCCGCAGCTTCATTTTTTCATTGATTGTGATTCAGATTTTCTTTTATTTGATGGATCTATAGTATATACGGTAATAATGAGGAGTTCTTTTGAAAAAATATATAATCATATGCATATATATGCAAAGGAGAGTCTCTTATAAAGAACTTTCATATATCATTCTGTACTGAAGGTTTTATGCAATTTCAACCTCTTAGACGCCATTTATTAAGCCACATTTTATACACTTTGATGCAGGCATTGTGTACGTGCTTTATATTTACAGTACACAAACTGTATGTACTGTATTACAAAAGTTCAGTCAGTGGTGCTACAGTCAAGGGAAGATTGTGCAGTAATTCATATATCGAGGTATGTCTTTTCTCAGGTTTTAACACGTCCATGGAAACCATGAGGCGTGGAAATTACACATTCCTGTTCTTCTATGTGCATTTATGAAAAGTCAGTGGTGGTTAGGTGGCATTGAGACCCTGGCACAGAGCAGAGGAGGCTACAATCACAATAATTATGACACTGATTGAGTTGGAGCTGGGGTGGAGGCAGGCTGCAAAGCAGGGTGCATGTTTGCAGATGCGCAGTGACTGCGGGCAGGCTAAAGTGACTTAAACAGTGGTGCTTATATAAGATTTGCCAATTAGCTGCATAGAAGGCTCTCAGATGAGCCATCGGCTGATATGGGCCACCTGTTGCCATGCTCAAATTTTAAGGCTGTACTGCACACATCACACATTAAAGCATAATTGTACACATAACTGAGCCCACATAATTGTCCATAATTTCTTCTAAAGTGCTCTGAATTTAAGAAAAAAAGTACTAGAACACATCAAGTCTGACTGCAGGTAATTTTTCCTTTTGGTTGATAAAAACATGAAAAGTTCTACCTGAATAGGCTTATTCAGTCACCATCACCGACATTATGCACGCACAAAATGCACTTGTGTGAAAATTAGTCCAGTATGTTTTTTTTACACAGTTTCATAGATGTAATATTCATTTGAAACCAGATGACATCAGTGATTAAAAATGGCATAAATCCTTTTCTTTCTTTAATTATCCTCAATTCATCTTAAAAAAACAGGCAACATCACACAAAAAAATGTCTCTTTTAATATTTCTCTCACCAGTATTCATCTGTGTAACATCTCCCAACTCGATACAGTTAAATCCTTTCACAAACAGCGGCATAGCACCAATTGATTCGGACCAGAGAAGAGCCAGGGGGCAGATTTCCGACCTGGTCCCAGAGTGTCTCAGCCTTGACAGACAGGGGAGGGGACAAATGAGACAGTGTCAATATTGAAACAGGCTAATGGGCTAATGAATGTGGAGAGTTCTGCCTAATGTTCCCAACAGAGCTTCTAGCAAAACCATTAAAGCACTTTTATATGAGTAGACAGGCACAATGCAGTAACTCGATTTATGGGGTACTTTCATGGTCAATTAGGATTGGAGAGAGAGGAGAAAGGCCTGATAGGGGAGGTTAGTGTGCGAGCGTGTGTGCGTGTGTTCTTGTGTGCGATATGAGCTTATTAGCTTTAGACAGGGTTACGCCTGTTTTTGTCAATATTTTCCTGAGCTGCACTACTTGTGATTGTGCCAGTGCGGTCATGCTGTTCACAAATGTGATCAGCAGATAGACTGAACACCCGCACAATAAATTTTCTGACAATCAAAGGTCATAATCCCTGTCATATAAAAGGTAGTCATGTGACGGGGCAGTTTTAAGGATTAATATCAGTGAAAATAGTCACCGGGAAATACTGCAGACCTCAGTATGTCGGACTGGATAATAAAGCCTGACATTATTTTTATGAAATCTGATCTCCCCGTGGAACCGTCTTATCACCTTCTTTATTACTTCTTGCACAGCTGGCTGCAGGTGTGACCAAATGTCCTTTAATCTTCAAATATGTCCGGATGATTCGGCCCTCGGGGGTCGTATATAAAATTTTAAAGATCTGACCTGGAGAGATGAGATGGCCGATTAAATCTCAGCGCCAGTAAAAACAAAAACGTGATTATGGATCTAAAAGAAAATGTGTTCTTTGCTTAAAAGTAATCCAGTGCAAGGAGAATAAGTAACAGATCCTATAAAATGCACTTAACAGAAACCATGACAACTGGTTTATAAATTTTCTTAGGGCCGTCGCTTTCAGATGAAAACAGCAGTGAGGTCTTTCAGAGGAAGCTGCCTCAGCATTATGAAAAAAAAAGAAAACAAAGATTTGGGACAGTTCATTTGTGGTGGAAACCTGACCTAAATCTGACCCAACTAAACCTAAACAGCTGCTGTTGGCAAGTGCTAACGTTATGCAGAGGAGCAAAATTAGTTGCCACCAGCTAGCCAGAGAAGTTTGGTAATCATGGACTAGAAGCAACAAAGTATAAATTTGGACAAATAGGACCTTCTGTAGGACCTTATTCCTCTTAGATTGCCCAAGGCACGGTGAACCAAGTTAACATTCTCAAACAGAAACAGAAAGCAGAGGAAGTCAGCAGATCAGAGCAAATAAAATGCAGTTTAAAAAAGAACTGCCTGAAATACTGAAATGCTTTGTGACCAAAGCTTGAAAAAAGAAAGTACTCAAATAGATGTGGTGGTAGCTCAGTGACATGCTGACTGTGTGTGCCCTCAGGTGCTTACGGGACATTAGGTTAATGTAGTTGACTCACTGGAAGTACGCTTTTTGGAGTAGGGCATGGCGGGGCTTACCTAAAACCGGTGATAGTGAGACAGCTCAACAGTTTGTGGCTGGTCGCAAAAGCGAACTTGTCACAGCTCATGTCAAAACAAATCTCCCTGCAGCACGAGAGCCCCGCAGTTGAACAGATTTTGAAAGAACACATTACAGCATAGGGCAGTTCTATATTAAGAATGGATGTGGTTTAGTACTGCGATTGCTTCCATTAGACTAGGAAACAATAGTTGCTCATGTTAATGCTCCACAGAATTCTGCAGGCAACGTCAAGGTGGCTGTGGCACTTGAGGTAACGCTGGTACTAACTGGAAGGTTGGTGGTTCAATCATGGCTGCTCCAGTCTGCATGCCAAGGTGATATTGGGCAAGTTTGTGAAGCCAAGGTTGGTCCTGATACATTACCTGATTGTCAATACCTGGGGTACCAGAGCCCAAATCAAGCGTCAACAAAAACAGTAAGATCTTTGTCAAGTTTTCGTGAGTGCAACCCACATACTCAACTTGCTGCTCAACTCACAAATGCATTTTCCTTACAGATGTGGCACCATTTATTGACAAGTAATCGACCAAACTCATATTTCCTTACTTCTTGTGTTAAGTTTAGTTTCTGTGTACACAGTTGGAATCACAGACTGATTTAGCATATGCAAAACCAAAATTACAAGATCTTAAAATTGACGATTGTATGTATTTTTTGTTAGTAATAGTGACAGCTTCCATCCCTAAATGTAAATGTATCATCACCATCAGCCCTGACAAATTATGGGAATGGCCAATTCATTAAACCTGAGTACATGTGCACACGTCTTTCGGTATTCTGAGTCATGCACATGCTGCTCTCTGTTTCACGCGCACACAAAGAAACTCTCAACCTATGCATCATTTCTCTGTTGTGTTACTGCAGTTTTCCTGAGAGAGTTGTTGCAGCAGGCAGAGTCAGCGGAGGATATATTTAGTTTGCTGAAAAAGAATCGAGTTGTACAGTTTCCCCCCGCCACCCTCTCTCGCCTTCTCACAATACATTCACAGAAAAAACGTTTGAATGAAACGGTTCATTGGTTTTAACAGCAGCTTAATGGGAAGCCCTAATGACTCAATGAACCCTGCAGGGTGAATCACAACATAGACCTCGGCAGGGGGTTATCGCTGTTCATGTGCTCATTTCAATTTAAAAGTTCATCAAATACAAGATAAACAACTGTCTGTATTATTAACGTAAATAATATAATATCGCAAGAAATCTTTGCTATCTCGCCATGTCTTGCTGTTGCAGTCACATGCAACTCTGGATGTTAACAAGATGTCCTGTCTTGTAGCAAACACCAATTAATTGTAGGATATGGACAGAAAAACATGGCGCTGTTGTTAGCTTTTCAGAAAGGCTGATGAAATCCTTTTTCAGGCTAACAGCAAACATGCTAATGATGAAGCTTTACTGCACAGCCAGCACTGAACACATTACCATTGATTTAGGGTCATGTTTATATCCATATGATTAATTATTGTCCAATATTCATTGCCCTTAAGGTCTGTATATCTTCATTTTCTTAATTACCAGTTGCCGGACCTTCCTTCGATTAGCTATCCAGAATCATCCGTCATTTCATGCTAGGCAGTTAGCGTACAGTTAGCATGTACAGTAAGCTGTATTACCTTTCAGTTAACTTCAGAGATTTCCTTTGTGTGGGCTCATAGGTTTGGGCCCATGATGTTTTTGTATCAAATCTCAGCAGCTGCAAGCTAATTTTTCTGGAATAATTTGTCGAGTTCAGAAAAGATTTTAATGCCATGATGAGAAAAGTAGCTAACTCTTTCACTGACAAAGCTAATTTTCTCAGTTGCTGTTAATTTGCAATGTAAATTTACACTAATTTACATTGATGTAAATTGGTGTAAGAAGTGGGGTAAAAGTCAGCAGCTTAAATGTAAATGAATACATTTGTGATGTCCAAACCATAAAGTATTTAATCTAACCTTAAACATTATGTTCTTTATATTCACATCATTGTTTGTTCTCCACCGGGAGCTGCGTGAAGCTTCTATCAAAGCTCTTGGCATAAGTGACTCTTTAGCTATCACATTTACTCTTTTTAAAGTTCTGGAGTCAATGGCTTTCCTAAAGTCAAGTGTTGCACAATCACTTTCAGGGTGTGGCTCTCAAGCTGTAGTGTTAATCAAAGAGAACGAAGGCCCTCAGAGAGAAAAACCACTCAGTGCTTCAAGTATCTCAGTTACTGTTTGGCTAATAAAAAGGGTATTTACATGAGAAAAAACATGGGTAAGCTTTATTCAGTGCTTTATTCTCAAATTAAATAGGAGCAGGCTTTAATGATCCCTGTGGGGGAAATCGAGTCACTGTGGCAGAATACTGGAATGAGATGCAGCAAAGACAATAGAATATAAATAAGAATGTCGTTAATGGGGGATTCAGATATAAATATCTTTCAGTACACGTGCATAACAGAAAAGAGAAAATACTTATTTGGGGGGGGGGACTTCAGATACAAAACACTGAAAGAAACGCGTGGGTTCTTTCAGCTTTTCCCCAAAAAGCTGAAAGAACCCACACCACTTAAAGGTTACACGGCTGTCTCGGTGTGCATTTTATCTGTGTGTATATGCATGCATGTGTGCGAATGTAACGTGTGGACAGCTACCCCATAATTTTTCCAGCCTGGACAAATGCCTCATGGTGGAGGACAGGCCGCCCGACATGAGTAATGACCTGCAGACACAGAGAGAGAGAGAGAGAGCAGCTTCATTAACAGAAAGCACAACAGACAGAGGAACAGATGATTCTGCCACAGATTTCAATCCCTCCATCTTAGCCAATTAATGAAATAGCTAGAACACACACATGCACACACACACACACACACACACACACACACACACTGTCATATACAGACTGAGGGAGACAAAGGGAGACAAAGGCCATAAGCCTGGTTAAGCATTATTAAATTATTCCTCAAATTAAAAGGCTGTACCTGCCCTGTCCTTTTAGAGCTCCCTCTCTCCCTTTTTCCTCTCTCTTTCTGTGTGTGTGTGTACGTGTGTGTGTGTGTGTGTGTGTGTGTGTGTGTGTGTGAGATTAAGCTGTTAATTAATTTTATGTCCTTGTATTTAATTACCACGGGCAGTGAAAATGGCGCGTGTGTGAGTGTGTGTGTATTTATTTGAAAGACAACGAGATGATGAGTGTGTTCTGGTGAGCGTCTGTTATGACAGTTTGGAGTGCAAAAATCCCACACATACATACATACACATATACACACACACACACTGTATTCTGAGGGCTTTAACTGTTTAACTTGTGTGTCCACGGCATCATTTTGAAGTGCGTCACAGCTCAGGTGATACTGGTTACTGTTGTGAGTTAAACTGAAGGTTAAGGTGTTTTTTGCTTCTCCTGTAAATAAGTGTAGCAATTGTGTAGCAGTGATATCAATGGTGGGATATATTTGTTACTCTTAGTGTCATGATGTGGAGCAGTGTGCACATCTAGACTTAATAACTCAGAGATAACAGCGAGCAGACCACAGCCTAAAGTTACAGTCTTTAAATTGGAGTTGATTGGATATACGATCTGTTTTGGGGGGTTTTTTGACACCTTCACTGCAGTAAAGCCCATAAATCTCTATAATTTTTTATTTAACTTCTATACAAAACTCCATAAAAGGCTTTTGGCTGTTTTGTTTTTTATTTATTTGTGGCTCTGCAGCCAGAGTGCATATGGAAAAACTCAAAAAAAGCAATCATACTTAATAATTATCAGTTAAAGTTGAAGGCAGGATTTGCTTTAATGCTTGTAAGTTAAAAAAAAAAAGAAGTAGAAGAAGAATGAGATTCTTCAAATGTTAAGAAATAGGCAGAGGGAGACATAAAGCGGGGGCGAGAACGAGAAACCGGAGAGGCTGAGACGGCTAAAGAGAAGTGGAAGACAAGTGGAGCAGGTGACCTTTGCTTTGTGAATGAGAAAGGAAGGAGTGAAATGTGCGCGATGAAGAGAGAGCGAGGGAGAGAGAACGAGGGAGTTTATAGAGGTGAGAGGGAGGAGAGGGAGGAGGGACGGGCTGCTCAAAGGCATGAAAAGATGGAGAGAATAGAGGGAAGATGGAATTAGAGGGAGAGAGAGCAGTTACACAGCAGGAGAGTCTGAGTGCTCTCTTCCATCAGAGACCGTTGATTAAAATTTCATTGGCTGAGGCTGGAGGTCAGAGGTGATGCGGTGTGTGTGTGCGTGTGTGCATCTGTGTGTGAGTGCTAAAAGCTTAGAGCCTCCCGCCTTCATGCACTCGCTCACTCCGGCGCTCTCTCTCGCTCTCATTGGCTAATTACATTTCTTTGTCTCGTTCTTTGGAGCTCACTGCTTTTTAATTTCCTCTCAGCTGTTCGAGTCATCTCTTTCGATCTGTCTTATGTTAGATTAAACATGGCCGTTTGCGTTACTTGTTTTTGCCACTAGTGACTAGCCCAACCCAAGAATTTATAGTATATATCTGCATAAACAACAACAGTTTGAATGCTATAATTTAAACTCTGGCAATACAGAAATAATTTTTTTAAGCATATTTCAAATTCTGCTCTAGTGGGGTTGTTGCAAATTTACAACTAAACAATTAAAACCAAAAAAAGACAATATACATTTGTAGCAATCCCTGACTGGCTGAGCCGTGTTTTTCTACCTTAACCTTCGCCCAGACTTTGATCCGAGCGATTTTCACTCATGTCGCCTTGTTCTTCCGTCGGGTCTCGTCTCTATTAACCTCTTTTGTTGAAGCCTCCTCCTGCTTTTCAAATCAGACCCCACAGGACTCTCTGTTTATCGTGCTGCGTTTTCAATCAAGGCGGAGTGAGAGGATAGCTGAATGCACTAACACCACACACAGGTGTTCGCACAAACACAGTCGGCTCTGTCACTGTAGCAGTATTGAGTGGTGTCTTTTTTTTTCTTTGCTCATTAGTGTGTGTGTGTGTGTGTGTGTGTGTGTGTGTGCTTGGTAGGATGAACCTGAACCCTCTTTTGGACTTACTGCCAGTAATCAGTGGTGTTTGTGGATTTGATGGTGTCTTAAGATGTGAGAGCTGTGTGGGAGGAGCCTCGATCCTCAAGCAGAAAAAAGCATTTTTATACACAGTTCCTAGGCAACTATGCTGCATTAGTATTACAAATTGTGAGATTGGTTATTAATTGATTTATGTGTTATGATTCTAATAAATATATGCAATAAATAAATAAGTTATATACATAAAGATTCAAGTTGTGCTACCAGAATGAAAGTCTCCATCCTTCAGCTTTCCCTTTACCAGTAAAGGTAAAGGCTTCCTGCTGCTTCAGTTAAGTAAAAGTGTATGAAATCCCACCCACTGATATTAAAATAAAGAAATGAATTGAGGTTTTTGTAAGACTTCTTAAAAGTCAGATGGCTTTTGCGTTCTAATATTTTACCTCTGCGACACACATGAGATACGTCAGAACGGCGACCCGGTCAGAGAGGCTTCACTGCTATTGGAAACAGTTGCAGTGTTGTTATTGGAAGCAGAGGCATGTGGGGATGGTCACCATCCAGCAGTTTTGGCTCATTACTGCAGCTGGCCAGTGCAGCGCAGGCATGAGGAAACTGGTGTCTCCAAAATGGCAGCTGTCTGTGTGCATGCTGAGGTGCAGACTGCATTATTTATACTGCTGTGTTACACTTCATAGCGCAATGGTTTGGACCACGTCTGCTCATATAGATTTAGTCTGGGATTATTATTTTAGTTTTTCTTTTTAGGAAATTATCAAATCGAACAGTACAAAGTGGCATGCCAGAAGATGTTGTGCTATCCTGACCTCAGCTACATCTGTGACACTGACTGTGAGCCAGGCCTTATCTCAGCATCAGTGTTGGACCTCGCTAATGCTCTTGTAACTGAACGGGATCAAATTTGCAGAGCCAGGCTCAGAAATCATGTGGCAGGAGTGAACCTAGAAGAGTTTTGGCTGTTACAGCAGCACGTGAATATGCATGGCATTGAAATTACATCTATGACCACTTATGTGGGATGTTCAGGTGTCCACATATTTTATTTACTTATTTATTTGGAGACTGTATTAGCTGCATGATTAGCATAAAAATAACCAAAACCAGTCACGGCAGATGGCTAACCTCTGGGCCTGATTCTGCCTGAGGTTTCTTCCTGTTAAAGAGGAGTTTTTCGTTCCCATTGTCACCAAGAGCTTGCTTGCTATGCTTGTTGGGAGTTTCGCCGTAGGATCTTTACAAAGGACCTTGAGCTGACCGGTGTTGTGATTTGGCGCTATATAAATAAAATAAAATAGCTGTTTTAGGTGTTCAGATGAAAAGTCAAGCTGTTCCATCCCTCACCATTCTCACCCTCACCCGGTTAGTAATGCTCCTCGTTCAACAATCTTAGACTCTTGTCCAAGTTTCACATTTTTAAGATTGAAGATTTACTAAATTGCCACACTAAATTAAAAGAAATGATTCTGGAAGGTTGTCGAAGGATCTTTTTTTGGCCGCATCACCACCATCGCCGAGTTATAAACCGTAACTCCGTGCAGACACGGCTGGAATAAGCATCGCATCGCACAAGCTCGGCTTCAGTCTCCAACGAAACGTCAAGCACGCATCTACTCTGCCGACACTGAAGCTTTGATATTGCGCGCAAGCACTCTCGAGCACGAGGCGTCTCATATTCACACACATCAGTTAAAAGTCATTATGCTCTTCTCACTCTCACAAACATGCACATCCTCTGTGTACACAGTCACATCAGCAAATTAACTGAATAAAGAGCCTCTTTTTGCCTTTTCTTTTGAGTGGCTAATTAGCCATCAGAGCCCGCTGCGTGGAGAGACCGAGATCCATCAAGAGGTAGCGCTTCAAAGAGCAGTTTATGGGAGCCAAAGCACTTTAATTAGGACCTCTTTGTATGAGAAAGTAAAGAGAAAAACATAAATTGAAGCCAAAAGCTGTATAATGTGGAGGGGAATAAACATATTGGAATACACGCGCAGATAAAGAGAGACAGGAACCAACTGGAAGGATCAGACCGGAGAAAGTGTTTTACAGCAACATGAGAGGAAACTGATTCCACAATCCGGAGCGGCAGTAACAGTCTGCGGGGAGGTTTACACGAGAGTAGCTGTCGCACCACTATATTTATGGTGACTAATGTGAGGAAGCACAGAAAACACTGGGCTTTACTGAGACTGAGGCGAGAACAATCATGCAAACCCTGGGTTCTTTTAAACCAGAAGCATTAGAAAAAGAAAAAGCAGCAAACTTTAAAATGATCACATCACCCAGGTGGTTGCTTTGCATTCACGTACCTGAAGCAGACATTTGGAGTGGATATATTGGCTATACCCAACATGTTTTATATCATTGTGTTTATCTGGGAATTTGTGTGTAAGGATGTAAGAGCTACAAGCAAATACAAGAACCAGGTTTCACTGGTGAATCCATCAGGTATGGACACGGTGCAGGAGCTGGAATGTGGACAACTAATATGGCTACTCAGCTTATCACAAGAAATAATGCCTCTCTTTGACAAAAAGGCTGTTTTTTGTTGTTGTTTTTTAAAATTTTTTACCTAACCTCCACATTTGCATCATGTGATTCGCAGCATGTTTATCCCCTGCTGACTGAGCTGCTGCTCTGCATTCTGTCTGTCATTAGACAGATGTCTTTACCCTCGCAATGGGACCAAACAATAAATAAATAAATACAAGGGTTTTTTTAAGAGTTCGACTTTAAGGAGACTTTGTGTTTTTAGTGCCCCTGATTTGCTTGTTCATTCTATTAAGAGGTTTTAACTGAGATTCCTGGTATAACGTGTGTGTGTGTGTGTGTGTGTGTGTGTGTGTCGCCTGCTGACATCCGTGATAATAATGGTCACATCATGCCCTCTTTGCTCTCTACTGCTCCATCAAAAAATTTGTTTGGAAAATAAACCGGGCAGATTTGAGAATTTGCAAAACGATGCTTCATTTGACTCGACTAATCGATGACAGAGTGTGTAAAAGATTGTGTGGTGGTGTCACCCGCCAACTAGTCAGTGCCTGGTTGTTGCATGTTGTGTATCTTAATCAGTTTCAGTGCTTTGTGAAATCTAAAGCCTCGTAGGGCAAAGAGCCTTTCGTATTTGTCGTGGCGTTCAGTCAGCCATTGACCACATGCGAGGCAGATCGTTGTTGGAAGTATCACTTTACAGAATAACATAAATGGCTGCATTTCACCATTGTCCTAATGGAAATGTTGGTAATAGTCAGATAACCGTGCGCGTGTAAACACAGACGGAGCATCTCCTGCTGAATCCACTTTAGTCTGTTTGTTGAGCTGCGTCCTCGATGATCCTTTGTCTGTCAAAAGCTCTTAGCGCTTCCATCCAAAGCCCTCTGCTTTCTGCATTCATTATTAATGGACCTCAGCAGGCTGAGGACACACACACAGAGGCAGGACCTGCATATTAGTGCTAGCTTTTTTAGAAGAGATGTTAAATCAGGCACTCAGCTACAAAGGGAAAATAGAGGATTCAAGGGGGACAAAGATTGAATTTTTTTTTTCCGATTGTTTTTGTTTCATTCGATCACGTGGAGCACATCCACTCGCTGATCTCACTCCAATGCGCTGCAGTTGATTTTACAGATAAATAAATTGTAGAATCTCGGAACGGCTTTCAAATAAATTGGTCCGTGCTCACGGCAGCGGCGCCCCCCATATTTGCCCCTAACCTCGTTTGACTTGACTACTTTGAATCTTACTTCATTTACTTCAATGAAGGAACACTACAAAAAGCTAAATGAACAGTGTGTCCAGCAGAGCTGCTGCTTCTGGAAGTATTTCTTCCAAATTCACAGAAACACCTGACAATCTGAATCATTCAACACTGTTTGTAAATTATTGAGGCTCCTTTGCTAATGATAAGAAGCCAATCTGTAGCTCTACCGTCGCATTAGCACATTTACAGTGACATTTATTACCTGTCGTACTTGTTCGCAAAGCCCAGCTGTATTTAAGTAAATAGCTGCTGATCAGAAACTCCATCCTGCAGTGAGTTTTTTGGCTTTGTCCTGCAAAGGTTTTAACTTTTGTTAAGAGATTTTCTTCTGCTCTGTGTTTCATTGTTTGCACTGATGATTCAACAAGGAGAGTTTCGTTGTAAAATCCACGCTGAGCATGTGTGTGTCTATGTGTGTGTGTGTGTGTTTGTATGTGTTATTCGATGTGACCTTTCTCCATATGGTGTGGGACTAAGCAGGGAAACAGGAGGTGAGCCCTGCACATGCTATCAGTCTGAGCTGTTAGCCAGCATCCACAGTCACACACACACACACACACACACACACACACACACACACACTATGCTGCAGGCCCAACATGTCATTGTTACCTGATATTCATGGTGTGTAGGAGAGACAGATGAAGGAGAAGGTCATGTGTGTGATGTCAGAGGCGGCGCGTTCAATGCTGGCCGTGGGTTTGATTGCCGCTCGCTCTTCTTGCACAGCCTCGGGCTCCCTCTACCCTCTGTCCTCCCCACCCACCTCCCACTATCGTCAGCATCGGTCCAGCCCCCACCAGGAGACACGCAGACCTTTCTATTTTTGATTTCTAGTCCAAGATAAAACAATAGTACAGCATGCTCTCAGAAATCACTGACAGAGGCTGTATTTACAGTATCAAAGCAAGCTAATATTAACGGCTCGGCGGCTGTGTTCGAGGATGATGAATTATGTATGTAACACATACAGTACAGCAGCCAAACTTTATTCTGCTGAGACCTGGAAAGGATAACAGTGTTTTACTGAAAATCTTGCAAAACTTTTCTTTTTATCTCTAGTAATACTTTGCATGTACTCTGCAAGCTTTAAGAGCCTAATCCCTCAGGATGAAGGCATAATCTCCAGTAATATTAACAAACACACAAACAAAGAAGCCCATAAATTCAGAGCTACTCATTTAGATGACCTTTACGACTAGATATCGTCTTAAGCCCGTTGAGTTATAAAATGTTAATAAAATCAACTCAGACAGACTCGATTTTTTTAATAAAGAAGCAAAAGCACAGAAAAAAAAAAGGTTAAAAAGTAGGGCCTGTCATGAGAATATGAAAATATTGTCTCTCCATTCAGTTTTCATCAAACGTTGTGTTGTCACATTTGTCAAATCCATGTGGAGATGGAGGAAAAAGGTTTTTTTAAGCATTTCCAAACTCATTTCATACTGTTAATAATAAGTAATTGTTTCTCCCAGTCGCTCATGCTGGGGGTGTCATTAGGATTAAACCAGGATTGCACCAAGCTCTCCAGCATCTGCCAGATTCTGCTGTAAAACTTAAAATCTCAGCAACTAAACTCAGAAGCCGTTCTTAATGTCCAGTCAGAACAACAAAAATCAAGAACGGTAAATTAAGTTTAAATTACCACATTTATTGGTTTGGTTTATTTAGAAATTAAAAAATTAAATGCTTTCTCTAAGATCCAAAGCCATCTCAAATAACCTCTTTCATTAACTTTCAAATCGTTGAAGGTGACTAATGTGTCATTTCATTATTTTTTCTTGTAGAGCTTCCTGTTGTTGTAATCATTATTCCAATATCCAGGCATGAGGCTCTTTTATCTCACCATAAAACAGTTGGCAGCCTGAGTTTCCATTTGCTTCCTGATCCATTAGCGGTACCTAATCTTTAAACGGAGATATAACAGACCCTTTAGCATGCCCTGCTCTGTTGTGTTGCACACAGCAATGAATGAGTTGAACACAAATGCTAACAAAACAAAGCAACTGTCTGGACAAAAGGCGAACAAGAAGGTTTTTTCCTCGCAGCACTAGTAGCTTTGCAAAAGTCATTGTTGCAAGATGTCGGTACAAACATGCTTATCATTTTCAAGTTTCTTTATGGAAGCCCCCCCAACCCCACCCCCGAAGAAATATCTTTGATTTTTATTCAAATGCAAATGTGCATCCTTAGGGGGGAAAGGGCATTCTTTTAAACAGAAGGGGAAAAAGGGAAAAGAAAGACGGAGAGGAAGTTCAGCTTATCACCACTCAACAGATGTTGTGACTAAATGTGTTGGTTTGTCTCATCACTCAGGCTGAGCGAAGTAAAGCTCCAGAGCCGGCCCGTCTGAATGGACGGAGTCAACCAGCTGCAGCTAAAACACACACACACACACACACACACATTTATCTAGTAGCTGTAATTTGCTTCAATGACAGAGGTGGAAGGAGCCAGAGGATCAGGATGAGAACTTTGAGGCTGCCAAAGGCCGTTGGCCAAACGCAGGAAATTCATTTTCCAAGAGGAGACATTAAATGCATCATGCAGCGGGACAGACAGTGCCACAGCCAGGTAGCTTTCAGAAAGTGCTGAGTGGACAGAGTGGGGCACTTTTGACAGAAAGAAAAAAGATCAAAACATTGTTTAGTTCCTGTGACACCGAACAGCAATATACCAGTGTCCAGGCATCCAGTGTTTACTGTTTCCCAGTTAAGCATCCCATTTTGTGGATGGTGTTCATAAACTTTTCACCTTTCTGAGGAAAATAATTCCAATAGAAGTTAAAGAATAGAGACAAAGGTGGAAAGACTAAAAGAAAAGCAAACTCATGCCATAGAAATGTTCTTTATAGTTCTTTATAGAGAGTAAACGTCCTCAGTGCCCCCAAAATTATGCACATTAATTTAATTTAGTTAATTTACTGCTTGTTACCGCAGTATGATTGAGTTCGATGAGAGACTGAGCTGAAGGGAAGCTACAATTGAGTCCAAATTAGCTTCTGTTGTTTAAAGTTGTGTATTGAAAGATGTGTCACCAATATGAAAAAGTAAACTACAGAGAGCAAAAACATTTGCTCATGAAAACAGGATCAGATTTGACTTTGAGCTGTCACGAAATCCGTCCTTAAGTATTTTCAGGATTAAATTTCCAAACCAAAAGTGCCTTATTATTGTAAACATGAAAGACTGTGATAAGACATCATAAAAATGCAGCTGCTGCTTTGAGCTCCTATGGTCTGACATCTGGTTTGTATCCGTTTCTGTATTCAGTAATATGTACTTATCAGTGTTTCTCCTTTTACCCTCTTTTTACTCTTTAATGAAGGCTGTTTTTTTAGCTAACCCCCATATTAGCACGTGTGTGAGCTTTACTTGTATCTCTTTGGATCATGCTCCTCTATAGGTGGTACACATGTCTTCTTTTTCATGCCTGAACATGCAGGCCGGATTTCGGCAGTAACCTGTGTTGCAGGTCGGAACATTCAAAGCAACAACAAGATCAATCGAACAGCTTCTCTGAGACCTGAAAAGTGCAGTTGGTAGTTTTTTAGCAGAGACCAAACAAGAATCGCAGAAACCATAAAAGTTTTCAGAGGAGAAGTGCAGCCTCGCAGTAGTAAAAGTAGGTTAGTGACTGGAAGGTTTTTGGCTCAGATCCCTTGAGATAATGTGGCAGGTGCCCTTGACCGAGGCACCGAAGGCTGGCAGACCAACAACTGTGGTGATGGTGCTCTGCTGCCAACAGCAAGTGAACAGTGGTTTTAAAAAAAGTGCAGATGTCTCTGTTGTTGCTTGATAAATAAAGAATTTTAGGATCACTCGCTTATTTTTCCTTATTTTTTCCCCTCCTCGTCTCCATTATTTCCTCTGTTTCTTTCTTGGACTTGTCCTCTTGTCATCTGACTTCCCTTCTTTTCCCTGTCTTGCGATATAACGTCCATGGTTGGTTGATTTGGGTGAGCGGGGGTGGGAACAGGAAAGGCTTCCACAGTTCAGGGCTCCAGAGAGCTTGGCCGGGCAGCAGCAATCAATCACAGGCTAAATCCCTCCTCTCTCAGGACCGCCGTGTGCCAGGTAACATGGTCAACAGCTGCAGAGAAATATTAAGCCTACAGCAGGTACCTGAACTTAAATAGACTGGTAAACAAGGTCTCTGAAATGTCTACAGTTTGGAGAAACGTACTGAGTATAGCAATGTGCAAAAAAACAAGCAAAAAAATCACGCCAGGCAGTGCATTGGCTGTTTGTTCAAATATTTGACGCCAAACTTTTTCATGCACGAAAATAATAACTGTCCTTACTTTATGTCAGCAGTAAAAGCACCAGGATAGGCAAAAATCTCAAGGTGGTCAGTTGTGGACACGAGAAAATTTACTTTTTTAAACTCTTTATCACACAAGTGTCATAGAGGTCAGCAGGACTTATTTAGGATTTTTCATCTTTAGAAAAGCATTTGAATTTCTCTCTTGCCCAAAGTGACTGAGGAGTTACAGTCATGTGAAGTGCACCGGAGGGGCTGATTTTTCTGTGTGCTTGTGAATGCCTTGTGTTGCTTTGGTACACCGTAAACCTCCGTAAAGCTTGTCCTCTCTTCTTTCCAAAACCCTTTGAGTTTTAGCACTAACGGTAACAGTTACAGTCGTTTAAACAGCGTTCATAAAATGGGAAACTTGTGTTATAATCCTGGATAAACTGTGATAACCAACTGTTTTTTTAAAGGTATACAAATATTGACCCTCGGTTTGTGCTTCTCTTGCAGACGTGTCTAGAGTTGGAGCGGTATCTACAGACCGAGCCCAAGCGACTCTCAGAGCTCTTTGACGATGAGCTGGACTGTCTCTTAACGCCGGCGTTTATGCAGGGGGGTGACAGCGATGAAGACCTGATGGACCCCCTCCTTCCCAGCCTCCCTGACCAGCCCAGTCCACCTTCGCTACTTGTGACCCTCCCGAAGGTGCAGGCCAAAATTCTACACGTTCCCAATCCCAACAAGAGCCAGACAGCAGCTGGGGCTGAAACCCTCACAGGCAAGGAGCAAGTTCTCGGAGGAGTCAGTGCCGCTCAGCTTAGTGCCGCTGTCACTTCCCTAACACCGCCATCATCACCGGAGCTTGGCCGACACCTTATTAAGCCCACACAGACGCTCACTGCAACAGCAGACGGTACATTAACGCTCAAACTGGTGGCAAAGAAGGTGGGATTAGGGGCGGCTAAGCTGGTAGCAGCGCGAGCGTTACCATCCCCACCAGGCCGAGGAGGAGCGCTCAGTGACAGCGAGCAGGGAGGGGTGGGAAGTCTGGCAGGAGACGTACCAGAGAACAAGAAGAGAGTCCACCGGTGCCAGTTTAATGGCTGCAGGAAGGTTTACACCAAGAGCTCCCACCTGAAGGCACATCAGAGGACCCACACAGGTAAAACCTTAATTGCATTCCCAGGAATTCAATTCACGATGCCACTGGTGTTTCTGATGAACTTTAAGTTTTCCACGTGGCGTCTTTTCCTGCAGTTTGAAAGCATGCAAGAACTTGTAAAACACGACACTGAAAACATTTTGATCAGTGCACAGAGTGGGCTCAAAGTTGTCACTGTGAAATGCTCCCCATGATTTTAGTACAGTGCAGTACAGAGACGTGGAAAACTAAGAAGTTTCGGACAAACGTCGGCTTATGCCTGACAGTTTAACTGACCTCGGTTAGTGAAGCAGAAGAAAAGTACAAGTCTGACTGGCAAGGGAGGGAAGAGGTGTTGTCTGATGGTGTCTGTGGGTTAGAAGCTTCTGATTTTGAATTAAAGACTCTAGCCTGGAGCTGGAAGCTTTGAGTAAGGCTTAGCGTGCTGTTTTATGATGTTTCACACTATGATTTGGTTGAGTTTCCGCAGAAATCTGCAAAGAAAACATCTGATGCATTTTTAAAAGAGATTAAAAGCTCTTTTCTTCTTCTTGTGCTTCTCAGATGATCCTCCAGAATTATTCATTTGCTTCTTGATATCACCTCAGTGCCAGAAAGGCCCTGCCTCAGTAATTGCCTGATGATTGATAGACTGGTAGTAAATTACTTTGCGAATTCAGCCGTGTCCAACTGGGTCTGACGTGCAGCTTTAGCTGCTTACTGCAGCTGCCCCATCTGTGACCCTCAAACAGAACACACGCCGGCTAATGCGACCAGGAAGGGGCAGGGAGCTGCGAGTTTTCTGTAGTGAAAGCATGAGGAGACAGGCTTTGGCTTGTTGAAGTAGACTCATAATCAAAGATGGATTTGACTGATGTAGCCTAAGATGAATAAACTTTATATTTCTTGTATTTTACTCTGTAATAATCCATCTGTATAGGTCACAAAGTACATTATGACAGAGAAGCAGATCCATGTTTCTGAAGGTTATTCAGATTTAACAGATTTTGCATTTTACCAAGACATTTATCATTAGTCATAACAAATAATAGATAAATAACAGAAATATGGTATTTACGGCTTATAAATACCTGACTCATCCCTGGATCATTTAGCTCCAGGGTAGAAACCCATTCCACAAAACTCTCTGCACCTCAGCATCCACTAACCCCACTCTGTGATTTTACGTGGCCAAACACTTCATGGCTGAGTTGCTGTTGCTCCTGAGAGCCCCCCATTCTTTCAGAAATGTTTGGAAAAGCGGTCTGCACGCCTAGTTGCTTGATTTTATACACCTCCGGTCAGGGAAGTAATTGGAACAGATGAATTCAATGATTTGGGTGGGTGAGTGAATACTTTTGGCAGCATAGTGTATCTCTAGTTTTACTGACAGGAACCAGTGCATGGTGGATTTTCACAACAAATCCACTCATCAGTTTCGAGGTAACAAAAAAAAGCCTCCTGGATTTAAAAACTTCTGCCTGAGTGACTCGGGCTGAACCCATCATTTATCTGCAGCACAGGGGATGTGCAGATTTGTACCACCTGAAGGTAGCATTATTCAACTTTAGCTTTAACCACACCATCATTTACTGTAGCGGTTTATGTCCTCCGGTTGTCATCATACAGTGTTAGCAGTTTCACCAGGATCACAGTACGTAGCCTGAAGCCTTCGTCTGTATTAATACCGGCAACTTTGGCATCATAAATCCAGCGTGTTACAGGCTTATATGATCCTCAGCAACCATTGCATGGCTTTAAGTATAGCATTACATTCCAGGGCAGCACCTGGCATAGCTGGGGGAACCCACCACTGTAGCTTTATTGTAGCTAATCCAGAGTGGAGCCGCTAGTTTTCTGGTGCCCTGACCGCGAGCTCGGGTATCTTTAATCTTCTGATTATTCCACAGACGAGTCATGCTAACCAACGATGAGCTTTTAAAGGCAGAATCATTCACTGTGGGAAAAAAAAGACGAAGAGGACACCCTGAAGACACAGTAGCTTCCACACTCTGTACGTGTGTGTGCGCGCGTGTGTGTGGCATAAATGTGGGGGTGGTGTATTCCCTCCCGATGTGTTCATTACAAGCGCAGTGCTGTGGTTTAATTAGCTTAATCCTCTTTTTGGGTTATTATAACCATAAATCATTGAACATACATGTAGGGAGGGATTAGCATAGCAGAAACTACAGGGAGGAGCAGCAGTAGAAAGCCTGCACAGTGTCAATACACTTACTGTCACATAGTGCACACCAGAGGCCATTAGAAACATCATTATATTGAGGTCTGTCAGCGGCTATGCTGCACGTGTGCTTCATTTCCTTTTTTTTTATAGAAAACGTATTAAAGCGTTCATACTGAAAACAATTTCTCCCTTTTTTCCCTTTCTTATATGGAAATGTTCAATTAGGGGTGAGCAGAAACATTAATAGATGCAACAGATAGACGCAAATGAATTCACTTAATCTGTAAAGTGCCCAGCCGGCGCTGATCTGAGTCGCAGCCAGGGTTTTTCTAGTTCTCCACTGTTTTACTTTTCAGTTTCTTGGATGTGGTTGGATCTTTAAAAGCAGTGCACAGCTAATTGTATCACTTTGCACTTCAACATAATATACTTAACTACATATTTGGCAGCCAAGTTAGCAGGATAGTTGGCCAGTTTTGGAAAGAGGCTTTGTCTTTCAAAAGTCTTTGCTGCACATTTTTGAAGGAGCACGAGCTCAGTGTGGAGGAGTTTTGTTCTACAGCCAAAAAAGTAAATGAATAAATACATAAGAGCAATAAAATATGTGGATTTGCATGCATTACTTTGCAGCTCGCTGGAATGCGGATTGTCATTATCATCTTATGCCTAGCTTCTGCAAGGCAATCAGTCAAAATCCTTCCTAACTTAATTTAGTTACAATTATTAATGCATTGTTTGATTAAACAAAGTAATAAAAGATACATTGGCTGAACCAGTGTAAGCATATATCACTGGTGTCTTTTTTTTGTATAAAATAGAGAAGCAAACAGCAGTGAGTCAATCAGACCAACGTCAAACTGCAGAAACGCCCGTTTGTCAGCCACAGGCTACATAAGCTCAGCAAGAGAAGAAGAGAAAAGAAAATGGTAGTTAAAGTGAAAATGAATTTCTCAGCAGTCTCCAGCACCTCACTCAGTGTAACAGCAGCCTAACCAAACCTGTGTGAGTGATTTAGTGCAAGTTAGCAGGTATGTTGCGCTAACTGAATCTTTCACGGTATCCGAGCGATGCGGCTGCAGCAACAGAAATAGTTAATGAAGCGAATGAATAGCAGCCTTGTTACAGCCGTAAAGTGTACAGATAAACTCAGTGTGCAATAAAGTAGCTCCTGGAAGTATTTTTACTGAGGAGGAGAGGAGAACGACAAAAAAAGTCAGTATGTAACCTTAAACGGGGGGAGTATATAACCAACTGACGTATTATAGAATGGTAAATAAATTATGAATTATATAAATTGCATTATACCTTTTCTATTATACCTGTGTAACCAGAGCACAGAATGTCACTGCCAACCAACCACCAGGTACAATGTGCAACAAATACCTTTATAAGTGAGCTGTATCAATAGTGGTGATCCTGAACTGTTTACAATATTAGAATTTGTGCGTTTTTACCAAGATAACATTTTTCATTTTGAAGTAGTACAGTTATAATACAGTTTGAAATAGTACAGAAATAGTACAATAGTATAGTTCATATCAGAATGTCGTAAGATTCGGTAAGCATGTAGTTACCTGTGTTTGCCTGTCGTTTGTAGAATTAGTTCTTTCTTGGAAACATTAAGCAATAGAATTGTTTAAATAAAATAAAAATTCACCTCCATCAGTTTTTTTTTTTACAAAACAAAATTAACCAGGGTGACACTTCGGCTGGCCACGTTTCACCCAGACTGGGTCCTGAACTTGTCAACATTTTCAAGTTCATCACAGGCGGGTGTAGGTGACAGTGTGTAAATGCAGAGTCAGACACTCCTTAACAGTCCCATCAGACATGCAGCAGTTCCTCAACAACAAATCAGTAGGTTACAGTTTCATGTAGTTAAGGAGAGGCGTTATTTTCCACTCGGGTCTGTGTGGTACGGAAACTTCTTTAGCATACTGCTGTAGCTTGCTTGAGTCACAGCATTCGAGAGCAGTGGGACCGCATTAACATTTGTGAAGCTTTCCATGGAAATGAGGTGCATGTTCAATAAAATCTGCAAAACCTCATAATGATGATGCTTGTATTGTGCGACTCAATATTACGTGATGTGAGGTGTATTCTGTCTGTGTTCTGTCATGCAGGTTAAAACACTGGTCACTCCGGTTTAAGTCGAGACCTCCACTCCCCCCCCCCCACCTCCACCCCCACCCAATATAGGTGACACCACAACCTCATGTGGAGTCAGGAGAAACCCTGCTGCAACCTCTCGACATCCCCATAGAATCAAAACTCCAACCTGTCTCTCTCTCTCTCACTCTCTCTCCCTTTTGCTTATTCAGTTTGGGTTGCCAAGCAACTGCATCACACTCTTCCATAATTGGTTGGTGGCTGGTGGATTGTCCATGCCTGTTAATCTCTCTCCGAGTCTCTCTCTCACTCTCTCTTTCTCTCTCTCTCTCTCTCTCTCCCTCTCTCTCTCTTTCTTTCTCACACACACACACACACACACACACACCACTACCCCCCCTTCTCTCTTCTCTCTTTCTCTCAGTTGCTAGGTGACTTTATCATGCATCCTTGCCTTGCCGTGCTATAATTGGCTGGCGTCATGGTTGCTGTGGCGTCAGGCCCAAGCTGGCCTTGCTTCATTCCTCTAACACTGTGTGTGTGCTATGGTGTGTGTGTGTGTGTGTGTGTGTGTGTGTATGTGTGTGTGTGTGTGTGTGTGTGTGTGTATTTGAGGGGGGTCCTATTGAAGGAAGACGAGGGGCTCGGGCCAATTACAGAAAACGAGTGTGAAACGGCAGCCTGTCTGGCACCTGCGGCCCGCACTCATACCCCGTATCACACACACACTCTCAAGCACATACATGTAGGTTGAGATTGTAACATTTCTTCAACAGGCCTAGAGGATAAGCTGCCAAGTGCTTTTCTATTCTATGTAGAAAATATTGGTCCCATAGTCAGACCACAGAGGACTCTGAGTAGTGAAGTAGAAGGATTCACACATCCAGATACTGCTGCTGAACATGGGTGGTATTTTGGTTCTTTGCAGAGCTTGAAGTAATCTGCTGTAGAATCACATGTACTCACATTTTTTACAGCTGTGCCAGAGCTGTAACAAAGACTTATGAACCCCTGAGGGAAATAGAAATATTTACTGGTAAAAGGTATATATATATATATATATATATGTGTGTGTGTGTGTATATATGGACACAGTGCGATGCAAAAACACTGAGAAACCCATTATTTCTTTATTATTTGCTAGGAAACTGTATTGAAATGTATTTAAACCTGTTAACACATATATTATAGAAATACAGCATATAACAGAAAAACAGAGTTTGTACACTTCTAACATTAAATATGATTGTTTATGACCACCGTTACTCTTCAACAAAGCATGAACTCTCTTTGGCAGCTTTCTTGTAATTTCTGTAATTAGTCTTCAGGAATATGTTGGGTTTTTTTGTTCTGTTCTCTGTCAAGATGATCCCACACTCCTTCAATAATGTTGAGATCAATCGACTTCTGGTGGAGTGAAGAATGGAGTAGGCGCATATATCGTGCTTTTCCGCACTGACCTGAAAACCATCGCTTTTTTCCGTCCCAGACTTGATCGGTTTCTTATTCAAATGAACAGTATTTCTTTGAAAAGCTCCATGGCCTCTGGAACCAGGCTGACAAAATAAAAAGACAACAAAAGAAATGACTCGCCTTCCTCAGCTAGCCAGATGAGCATGCCCGCCTTGGCCAGCTTACTGGAGAAGCACCAACAGTCCATATCAACGACCGTGTCCTCCATCATTAAAGCAGCGCTTGCCTCTCTTAAAGCTAATCTGGACACGGACAAGCTACACTGACTGACCTGAAGACCAAAGCCAGCTTGACAGAAGAACGCATCCAGGCCTCGAAGCATCATGTGCCACCATATTTCAAGCTTGTGCTAAACTCAAGAACAAGAATATTGACTTAGATGAACGTAGTTGCCGGAACAACATCAGGATTATTGGCCTGTCAGAGTTCATCAAGAGACCCCGACCCTCAACTTTTTTCTCTAAAGTCCCGATAAAGATATTTGGGGACCAAGTGCTGCAGACTACACCAGAGCTGAATCGTGCCCAGTGCACCCTCGTTCCCAAACCATGACAGGGGGACTAGACCGGGCCCGTGATCATGTTTAATCGACACCAAACTAAAGAGTTGGCCTGTAAATGGAGGAATGACTTGAAGTACAGAGTCAGTGTTGGGTTGAGGAGCAGAATGAGAGAGTTGGTTTATCCAGTCATTATTTCCAGAGATCCAGAGAGAAGCGGCGGGCAGAAGGGCAGGCAGGTGAGGTGAACGCGGCCAAAGCATGTAGCCTGAATGGATGAGTGGTGACGGACAACCAGTGAAGGTTATGGAGCCTGAGCAGGTGAGTAGTGGCAGATGACCACCGAAGCGAACTGCAGGTGAGTTAAATATTGTTCCAGGAATGGCAAAAACAAAGTAGAGACACAAGGAAACAGGAGTTAGAATACGAAGAGGCAAATAACAACAAGAGAGAGAAGAGCTGAGTTACCACGATAGGAGTAGCTGACGGACTGGCAATGAGTGGAAGGCTGCGGTGACCTGCTGACTGCCACTGATGGAATTGCAGACGGGTGATGCAGGTCTGGAAACAAGCCAACACGAAAAAACATACCAAAACAGCAGACACTCCCTCAGAACACGACACATCTACCATAGATTTCTTTCTTCTTTCTTTTTTTTGTAGTTCCGCCACTTCTTCTTTTGTCCTACACTTGTCCAGCTCCCTCAAATCTTTCAAGAACACACTGCACACCATGGCAAGATGTGCCATGTTTTCAGCTAATAGCCCTTTGATTTTTACCTTGTTGGTCCAAAGTCTTTTTTAAGTGTTGTTCACATATTTTAAAGTACCTGTCCAGTTTAGGTGGCATTTTGAATTAGATAGTCAAACGCTCTAAATCTATTCAAAACTAGTCTGATCCAGTCCAAGTGCCTGGTTTTACTTTTGGCATCTGACATAATTGGTCTGGAAATGTTCAGGGTGTTTTTGTTTCATCACAGCTCATGGGCTGCTGTCCTGTGATATATGCACTTATGCATTTATTCAAGTGGCCTCGTGAGAGTTTAATTTACAAGGAGTGAAATGCAGTAGCTTGTATTTTAAATGAGCTGTTTTTTAGTCAAACCTCCTTCTACTATCTATGCTACCTTCAGTCATTGCCAATTCTCAGACTAAATGAATAAATGCATTTTACACCAAAGCCATCAGCATAATTTCTAAATCAGAAACTGCACTGATTCATTCATAAAACGCCTTTAAATCTTCATATAGTCCAGTTATAGCAGTACCATTGGTAGATGTGCTATGTGAACCCTACTAGGTCCAGCCAACAAGATGTACTGTCTCAAGACACGTGGTGTCACTTATGGAAACAAACTCCTGCATTATAGTGAACTCCTAATGATAAAACACAATGAAATACAGATGGCAGCTGCAGAAGTTTGGAGAGATGAGATTACCCTGCTCTGAGCCCCCCGAGACACTCTGTCCACAGTGATCCACAACACATCAGAAACTGCGGTGGTTAAGAAGAGCTGTCGCTAAAAATTTACAGCAGAGAGACGGGAACGAAACCCAGATCCCTGTTGTGGGAATCTGCGTCAGGCTGCATGAGATTTGACTGGAGAATTTGAATATGCAAATCCTGGAGAGCAGAGCTCGTGATCTGGAATTAATTTAGTCCAACTGAAACTGCAGTCATGTTGTGTCTACGGAGAAAAGACGCCGCCGATCAAAGAGACGCGCTAACTGTGGGGAAATAAAGGGGAAGAAGGGCATCATTCACAGTCGGATGTTCCTGTAGCACATCATCTTTTACTTCTCGTTGCATCACCTTGCTGTCAGAGCGGCTCGCCACCTCACATCCTGGTCCGCGTGAAGGTGTACTTTCTTGTAGTTGTACTATACTGCAGCAATGATTCAAGGTGATGAATTGAGACAATTAAAGTTCATGAAAAAATTATAAGACAGAGACGTTATGGCCTGCAGTAAGACTGGGGACATAAAAAGCAAAAAAAGATAAATAACCTGAGAGAAAGGAAGGAAGCTGTATATGTAAAAATGTCTGAAATTTTAATGTTTCTTTCAACTACTCAGATTTAATTTTCAAACCAGATTGCCATTTCAACTCACGCAGTTCTTTGCTAGGCACCTAAAATGGTACCTTAGTGGGCAACCTGGTAAACAAACCATTTAGTCGTCTTTCATGCTGCCCGCATTCTTCACTCCTCAGCCCGTCAGAAGCGAGCAACTTAGCGTCTCACCAACATCATTTCAGTTAAGGCAGAATCTGTCGTTCCTCCAGCAGTTACTTTGTCTCAATCTTGCTCAAGCTTTTCATCATTTTTTTCTGGCTCTGACACAAGAGGATGATGATGATTAAAGTGAACCCCGCCAACAAAATTCTGATTGGTTTTATTTTATTTTTTTATTTTTTTTTGCAATTACAGAGACAGTACCAGCGAGCGTAACATCAGACTTATTTGAATCACTGACAAAGCCAAGTTGTGGGTGGGTCTGGCACCAGGTTTTTTTTCTTTTTCTTTTACATATATGCATGAGACTAGTTTCTCCATCTTGGCTTTGTGTATTTCTAGTCTGATTTTCCAGGTTGAAAATTTTAAATTTTGATGGCAGTGACAGCTGAGTTTCAGGTCCATGTTGTGTACCACTCGGGCTTCACGTTAGTTCCACTTAGCTCTGAATTGGTGCGTGTTTGTGTTTGTCTCCTTAAGAAGATTGGTGTGTGCTGTGATGAGAGTAGAGGGGCTGCAGGGACATCTGGCTAACTGACTGTAAGCTGCTGTATTACTTCCCATTAAGAGTCATTAAGACCCCAATTATAGTTACCACCCCACAGTTCACACGCACACACACCGGGGGTCTGCAATTACATTCAGACAGTCTTTTTTTCCCTCTTCCGCACAGGGTGCAGTGGAGAAAACCCAGTTTTGGTTTATGTTTAAAAGCATTGTCTTTAAATACTGGACTGAAGCAGGAGGAGCGCTGAAACAAAAATAAAAGTTCAAGGTCATCTGCAAAAATAATGAGCCTCCCTGAGCTTTTATCACAAGCCGAAATCCTTCAACAAAACACAGCATATGGACATTAGATAACTAGTAAGCAGCTATCAAACTACTTTAGTTTTTAAACCAGCACCGCTACAAGTCCAAGGCACTGATGAAATGAAAGAGCAATCCACGCTAACTGAACTCTTGGGTTATGCCAGAAGAAAACTTCTGAGTTCAGCCTGCCTAATGTACAGAACAGAGACACAAAGACACTAAAGCAACATTTACTTTATCCAGAAACGATCTTTAGCACTGATGCTATTAGGAGCCTAAGTATGAATTCATGTCCGAAGGAGATAAACAAAGCAGTTGTTCATGTACACTTCTGAAACTCTGTTTTAACATAGCTAAATACTCATTTTATTTATTTATTTATTTATTTTTGTGGAAGTTTGCAGGGGGATTTTGTTAGAAGGCCCAGATTCGCTGCTTTATCTGCTCATCCCGCATAGACGCACGGAGAGAGAGAAATCTCATACAAGCATGTACGCAGTCGGACATCTTCAGGTCCCATCTGAAGGCAGTCTGCTCCTGCACACCACACACACACACACCTCTCAGCGTAATACACACACGCACAGCTGGAAGGCTTTCTATCATGGAGAGATAACTACAGGCTGAGAACAATAGACCATCTCTTCTCCCATCTGGTGAACCGGGGGATGAAACTTCATTTACATTTCAGACCCACCCCAACCCACCTCAGGGCGTGCATATGTGTTCATGTATGTGTGTGTGTGTGTGTGTGTATGGTGGGATGGAGGTGGTGGGTTTGTGGGGTAATAGAGGGAACAAAACGAGATTCATTTCAGGGTGAATTTGGGATTATGAATTAACACGCCGCTGTGCTGAAAGACTTCATTTACAGCTAATTGAGTGTGTTGGCTCATTGAAATGGCTGTTGTGTTAAAACTTGTCTGCCTGGCTGGCCTCTGGGCTGTCTGGGTGTGTGTGTGTGTGTGTGTGTGTGTGTGTGTGTGTGTGTGTTTGGAAAAAGCCAGGGGTGGTAACCTGTACATTAGCGAACAGCTGTAGTTTAGACGTGTGAAATTAGATGTAAAAATGATTATAAAATGTGACACCTTCTCCCTCTCTCTTCCTCTCTGTCTCTCCTTTGCAGGTGAAAAGCCCTACAAGTGCTCATGGGAGGGCTGCGAATGGCGCTTTGCCCGTAGTGACGAGTTGACACGACACTACCGCAAACACACCGGAGCGAAGCCATTCAAGTGCAACCACTGCGACAGGTAAACGGATAGGCGGCACAAACACAGCAAACACACAGTGCAGTTTACATTTGGAGGACTCTGATGTCCTATATCTGGCCGGGATAAAAAATAGTTTTTAATATACAAGTCAAAGAGTTGTGTATCTGTAAGGTTTTGTTTGCAACTAATTATTTCCAGTTTGTTTTTGGTCATTGTGACACATTTCTATGTATAACTTAGCACTAATTAGCAGGTATCTCTTCCTGTGCGAACCACCCATACAGTCAGTTGATGCACCCTGCAAAACAAATTAGCTTCCTTAGTTGACTGCACACTACTGTCTTATCCAAATATGGTCTCTTCTGCCTTCATAAAGCCAAAACAGAGATGTTATTCCATGGAGCTGATTCAGTGTTTCAGTGTAACCCATGACATGACCAATGTCATGGTTTCTGGCATTCTTGAAGGCTTCTTCTGTCAAGTCAAGATGCCTAGTGAAAAAAATGACTGTTTCCCTCGTTAGGTTCCACCAAAAACCTCTAAATCCATTGATTGTTAGTCGTATTTTCACTTACTTAGAACTTCCTCCTACGCTGAGCGGCGCATCGGGGAGCTAATGATCTCCATCGTCGGTCAGCATTGACTGCTTCGGCTTAATCCTTGGCGATGTCGACAGTTTTCAGATCATCAATAAACGTTCGACGCCATGTGATCTTTGGTCAGCCTCGCTTTCGCTTGCCAGTGCGCGGGAACCATGTAATGGCAATCTTAGCCGGGCGATAAGGGGGTAGACGTAGAATATGGGCCGCAAAGCGGAAGTGCCTTTTTGCAACAACATCGGCTAAAGGGCGGGTGCCTCCTCTTCGTAAGACCTCTTCGTTCGTTATCCGGTCCCGGTAGGAAGGTCTCAGGATTCGCCGCAGGCCGCGTTGTACGTTCAAGCAGTCCAAAACTTAGATGAAGACCTATTCATTTGTCTTCAAGTTGAAGCACAGCTTTATCAGTTTGAGTCAGAGCCATCTAGTACACATCCATCAACATTGGGAAAATGGCACTATAAACCTTCTCACAGAAGAGGTGAGATCACTGATGTAAGTGTATCAAAACTAAGATAACGTATTAGTCTTTCACTAGTAGGTTAACAGTTTAGTACTAATACTATACTAAGCGAGGCTTGGACCTTGACTCTTGAGATCCATTTCCCCAGCCTCAACAGTTTGCTAGCCAACCATATTTGCAACAGCTGGTACCTAAGGGCACGTTTAAGGTCTGAGCATTAGCCTGTGATGGAACCATTTATATTAGTTCTTCCTATCAGCTTTTGTTGTTGTTGTTGTTGGTTTGTTTTTTTAATTGCTATAGTTTCCAAAAAAGATGTTTCCAGTGTGTAAAGTCATGATTATACTCCATTTTGGGCACAGACACAGATAGTTGGAGATATGACAGCGGAGCAGTCATTCCTGTTATACTTCTGTGAAGTTCGCTTTAAATCCTCCACCTGGGGCGGATGAGTACTTGGTGCATTGTATATATAAAAAACAGACCCTCACGCTCACGTCTGATGATGAAATATAAATCATTTGGACATGAGTGGACCCCGGTGGATTCACGTATTTGAAAAGTGTAACTGAGACCATTTAGCACATTGAGTGTAGGCTAAATATATCACAGAGATATATTATCAGAATCACTGAAAATGATCAAAGTGGCATTTGGTAAGACAAGAGCTGCTAATGAGTTTTCTACTTTTCATGCTCACTGTCAAATGCAGGAAAAGTTGGCTACAATATCACAGTGCTTTACTAAAATGACCTCTGAACATTGCTGGCTGTCAGCTGATCTCAGGCAAATTTTAAAAGTTAAAAAATAAATAACATATTTTTCCTGCAATTACTGTAGATCCAAACTTTAACAAATTTTACCTTCTTTTATTACAAACAAGGGGGTAATAAGCACAAATATTAAATGCCGAGAAGAGATTTTAAAGAACGTGAGCAGCTGTGTGCAAGAGGAGTTCAAGTGACAACAGGATAAAGTGTCAGAATGAAGATTCACAACTTTATTTTATAGCATCGTTAATTTAATGGTAAAATATGATGTATTGCTAAATTAAGTCAGTTCCCAGTGGAATACATGTTAGTACTAACTTGTAGGTCATGTTATGTATTAAATTGTATTTTTTGTGTGTGTGTTGATCCTGCTTTACCAACTCATGTCTGATGTGGACAGAGGAAAACAAAAGAGAAGCAGATGAAGGGGCGTACGCTCTCCTGCTAGAAAACAACCAGGGATGTGTTTGTGAGTCTGTTGAGAGTCATCTTGTCACTGTTTTGTGTTTGCTTCTTAGAGGAGAGAGAGAGTGTGTGTGTTTGAAAGTGTGTGTGCTTACTCATGCTTCTGTGCTGGCAGTTAAATGGATTCTGGCTATTGGCAAGCAGGCTACAGCTAATTGAGTGGCACCAGATGCCAGCTCCACTTTAACATTCACTCTCTCTGAATGTGTATGCGCCTGTAATACCTTTCGAATGAAAGAAACACACGCACACACGCAAACTTTTGCCCTAGAGACAGTGTAATTGGCTGTTGTGGGTTCTCTCTAGTTAGGATTTTAGACATAAACCCCCCCAGAAACCTGCTGGAAAGCTTCCTAATCCAGACTGAGAGCTGGGACTGTATTAGCTCTTTTCTGGCACATGCATAAATGCACAAACACAGTATGCAGACACCTCACACTCGCATGCATATTGAGCGCAAAGATGTTTAGATGCAAAGTCATATCGACTTGCATGAATATTTAAATGTCCGGGCATATAAACGCAACACTTTTGACACACAATGGCGCAGACGTAAGCCGATTCAGTCGGAAGCACAGCTGAGGCTCTACCTGAAGTGAGGGCTTTCAGTGCGCGAGGTAAGGGCGCCGTTCATCCGCACTGACGCAGATGTTTGCTGAGGCTCTCCAAAGTGAGTCATCAATGCAAAGCATGAACGGCCACATCGAAAAAATAGCAGCTGCTTTGATTAAAAGTCCTTGCCTTTAAATATAACTACAGACATGGATTCAGACTCTTTGTGCAGCAGGCGCTGTGCATGTTTTCCATCTTTAGGTAACAGTTTGAATTTGTCCAACACTTCCTTTTTTCTTTTTCTTTTTGTTAATCTTAAACAACGTCACTGCTTTTCAGAGCAACTCGTCTTACTCGTGTTTTCACGTCTTCCTTTTTGGCTTTTTAGTGTTCAAATTACAAGGTTAACATAGCGAGCACCCTGATCTGTACAGTAGTGGACAAACGCACACACAGACACACACATCTGTGGTGGGTGGAGCCAGCCAAATATTACCATGAGAATGGCAAGAAGTGGCAGGCATGGAGAAGTTAACATTAGCTAGAATGTTCAATCTGACACAATTTCTCCTGGGGAAACAGACACACATACACACGGCGGTCTGTTATTAATCCCGCCTAATCAAGCGGGGACCCCCCGATGTTTCCTTGGAGCTGGACAGAGGAGGTGGGGGGGAAAAAAGAGGAGGAGAAAGGGAGAAAGGAGAGTTTTGAGGAGGAAACAAGGGAGTGGGGGGTTACCAGCTGGTCCTGAGACTCCACCCCCCCAACATTGACAAAGTAACTTACATGGCCATCTGTCCAGCCACACGCAGACACACACACACACACACACACACACACAGACTGGTGCAGGTGTACAGTAGGTACCACACGGCGAGCTTAGAGCTGAGGGGAAACACTAGACCACAAAGCAACAAGGAGCAAAGTTCGGCTGCACCCTCACTCCGCGCTAGATTTTAGGTGAATTAACAGCTGGTCCACGATACAGAAAACCTACAGCAAAGACAGCAAAAAACCAAAGAAAAGAAAAAAATACAAGAAGAAGTCTTCTTCTGGCATGAGTTTAAAAGCTGACTTTTCTGTTTTTTTTTAGACGTACACATTTTGTTTCAACAGCATCCAGCAACCTTGACTAAATGCGTAGTAGTGCGTTGGTAAAGTCTGCAAGCAAAATTGAATCCTGTGGACTGAAAGGCCAAAACTAGAGAGAGAGAGAGAAAATGACTTTTATTAAAATCAACTTAGAAGGATCTCACACAGGAGCAGAGATGAAAAAGCAAAAGTGGCTGACAGATGGTGTGACTCAAAACAATCGTCAGAGGGATTTAATGACACCCAGTAGGAAGCGGCAGGTTTACGATTCTAGCGAATGCGGTTGGCATCTTATCCTAGTCAACCTGTTGTTGGCGTCTCTCTGCATCAAACACTGTTGCTTCATGGAACAGTGTTTCTCTTATTTTCTAATTTTTTGTTGTTTTTACTGTCAAACCTTGAAGTAGAGATTATTATTTTATTAGAGCTGGGGAGCAGAGGGTTGTATGAGAAAACAGCAATATACGTAGAATGTATCAGAGCCCATCACTCGCCCCTTGGTGAAAGTGTCTGATCACTTATTTTGCTTTGAGCTGATTGGCTTTCAGTTCATATTGGGATCTTCTTTTTTTGCTATTTTCATCTGGCTTTCTAGCAGCTTACCCAGCTCAAGGCAGCACACAACTTAGCGTCCTTCAAATGAGGTTTGCTGAAGAATCTAAAGGCTGAAATTCAGAGAATAAATCTCAGCAGAAGCAGGTCGTGCTGGAGTTTAACGATTTGGGTGTTTGGCTGTGTCTGGTTGTCTCTATCTGGAACGAACAACAACCTACCTATACACACAACACACACGTGCACACGCTCGCACAAAGAATAGGCTTGACTAATTAATAATGAATAAAGCCTCTGGCAAATTGAATTTTTAATTTTCTCATTTAAGTCTCGCCCACATTTTGTTTTGCCTTTCCTTTAGTCATATCGTTTGTGATTTGTTTTATACTGGATGTTCAACTTTAATGTCCTCGCAATTAATAAAGTACCGGCAATAAAATGAAAATACTTGTGACGCTGTCAGTTTAATATTATGTATCGACAGCACCTGGTTTTGTGTCCCTCTCTCGCATCAGGTGCAGCCAGTATTAAGTTAAATGGTCCGGCATCAGAAAGCACTGCCAGCCTGTCTGCATTAGTGTCCATGTTCACGGTGCATATCTAATTAGTTTCTACAGTACTGTTTTACTCTGAGCTGGAGGACTGACTTCAGCTTCAGAGGTCTGGCTGTGATTTATGGCGGTGTTTGAGTCACATTTAGGAAATCACTGAGGCTGGCTCGGCCTCTATTCATCTTTACATCACGGTTTCACTGGTGTGACCCGGTGAAGCGAGAGCACTTAAATTCACCGTGGTGTTGAAATGAAGTACTGTGCTTCTCTACTTCTAGATTTGTGGTTAAGTAGTAATCTAGCTCTCTTTCTTCTTCTCTTAGTCTGTCTCTGTCTGGATGCATGTTGAAATCTTACTCTTACCTCTAATTCAGATGCGACTCTCTACAAAGAGCTTTTGGAGTTGTCAAAACCATGTTTAAGAAAGTATCTATTTGAATTTATCCTATAGACTGCAAAATGAATCGTTTGAAATTCAGTGTTTGGAACTGTACATGAAACCAATATTCATTCATTCATTTCTTTACCACTTATCCAGTTCAGGGTCATTGGGACTGTGGCCTGTTCCAAAGGTAATTCCCTCTTGGGTACATGTTTCTCCATCACCTTAAACAGACTTGGATAAACTGCAATAATACTGGTTAAATGCTAACATTTGGTAAAGAAAAGAAAAGAAAAAATTATTACCTATATGTCGGAGAAATCTGATGCTGATTTGTTGTTGAAAAAAAAGAAAAGGTTGAGAATTTTACAACTTAGAATAACGGAAAATTCCCGTATTTTGAAATAACAATTTTGCGTGATCATCAAAGTTGTTCTACTGATAAAATTATTTCCATCAGTGGTGGAACACTGATAACTAATTCCATTGCTATTGTATATTCATACATCTGAAAAAGTGCTGCAGGCCTGGCTAGTCATAGTGATAAAGATAACTTGGTACTTTGCATCATTGGTCACGTAGGACTGAAGTTCTAATACTGCAGAGAAAGTGTTGCTTTCAGTAGAGAAACACAGGATAACACAGTAGAGGCTGGGTAGTTCTGTGACTTTAGGTTTCAAGTATTCCTTGTAAATACACAGAAAAGTATTTTAGTGGACTTTGAGGTCTGTAGACTTGATGCTTTTCATTTGACGTCCTCGCATCCCCTCTGCCATCATTGAAGAAACTTCCAAACTCTTAAATGCATCTCATGGAGACAAGCAGCACAGAGGCTTCTTACAGCACAGAAATAAGTGTGTTCTTCCTCCCCCCTCTCTCTCTCCCCTCCTTATCCTTTCTGGGAGAAGCTGTAACCTAAGGAGGAGAAACTAGCAGAGACATTAGCATAGTGGGGGTTATCATCAGGGTGCGAAAAGTGTGGAGATTTTCCAGCAAGTACACATTGCCGGTGGGAAGTTCAAGGAGCCTGTGATTATAGGGATTTTCCAAAAATTACACAGAGCCAGTGGGTATTTCAGGGGCCTGGGACTGTGGCTTATTCTCAGATAATAAACAGAGCCGGTGGCATCAATTAGCAACACTTGCCAACCTGATGCATTGTGGTTATTTTAGTGCGAATATACAACGAAAGAGGGCTAATTGAGCCTTTGCACAGCTGCACATTTGTCATTTATATAACTCGTTTTTTTTTATTCATTTTTAAAAATTCATCTTCTGCTTTGCCCAAGCTCTCATTTCACATGCATATTTCATGCTTTTCTTTGGATATTAAAAGGAACATTTCTATGTTTCTCCGCAGGTGTTTCTCTAGGTCGGATCACCTGGCCTTGCACATGAAGAGGCACATCTGAAGGACAAGAAGAAAAGAAAAGGAGCAGGAGGAGCACGAGGAGGAAGAGGAGGAGCAGAAGGAGAAATAGGAGGAGAGATAGGAGGACAGAAGGATGGGCAGCCATGCTATCGGCTGCCCGTGTCATATCCCCCCCCGCCCCTCCCCCAATCCAAACACCAGTAGGCTCAAACAGCCATCGGGGGGAAAGTTGGGCAGGAGGAAAAAACGAGGAGTAGCTAGATTGTTGTTTTTCTTTAAAATTACACACTCACGTTTGCAATAGTAAACACTTCACACACACACCCGTCTTTGAAAGCATCACCCCGGTGAACCCCGGACACTCTCATGCAGCTCTGGGGGCTTGGACACTGCCAGACCAACATGTACTCAACTTGCTTGACAAAACATTATACCGCCTTCTTTCTTTTTTTTCTTTTTTTTGAGACTTTCTCCGTAGTCAGTGTGTTAAACTTATCGAGTCACTTGAGCAGAAACTTTTAAATATCCATGTAGTCAGCTGTTAGTGCTTTACCGGCTTTTGAAATCAGATATTCGACTGTTTTTCTTTTTCAGCTCTTTTGCTCTTTTCTTATCGACGTTTCTCATACACGGAACACACGGAACCATCACCTGCCGCAGTCAGCTCCAGTACTCATTGTGAAGAAAACAACAATGCCAAATCTGCAGGAGAGAGACTGTACGGATCGACTCCCAGCACGGCTGACAATCGAACCCAGGGCCCGGGACACCGCTGGTGCGCCCACGGGGCCTCGGTCAGCGGGTGCCGCTGCAGCTCTCAGGCTCTCCTCCAGTGGGTGTTTTGCATCTCTCACCTTCACCGAGATGCCTGCCGCCTCCGCAGGCCATCTGACAGAAATGCGCAGCGACACTTTCTTCCCTTTTTTTCTACTTAGAGGACGATAATTCTTCTTCTTATTGTTATTTAAAAAAAAAAAAAGAATGACACTTTTTTTTCTCTCTGTGAGGAAAAAAATGTCCTAAAACTCACAGCAATGTGTTTGAGAAGAAAAAACTAAAAAAAAAAAAAAAAAACTAAAAAAAAAATCTAAGATGACTTTAACAGAATGTGTGGGATGAGAAGGAGAGCGTTGTTGGTCTTTATAATCCCCATGTGCACCGACTCTGCATCTGCAGACTGCAAGAAATCAGTGGATGAACAAACAACAGAATCACACAGACTCTCAGAAAAGGGGTTTGTGCGTGTGCTTTTTTTTTTTTTGGACTAAAATAAAAAGCAGAAAGCAGAGAGGTCTTCATTTGTGTGCTGCTCTTTCTGCCCTGTGACTCCCTGCAGCTGAAAAACAAAACCTTGTTATGACCTCTGTGGTCTCGTACTCTACAGCAGCCGGGCAGAGGATTGCTTAAAAACTGGAAATATGTTTCTTGGTTATTTGTTTTTCTTTTGTGTTTTTTTTTTTTTCTTTTTCATTCTGATTCCGAAAGTCATCCTCGAGCGCTTTCACAGACTCTGAGATCTCATCTCCCTGGCAGCACTGCGGGGCGAGAATGGAAGCTCAAGAGCTGCTTTTTGGTTATTCACGTGGAACTAAAGATGCCAGCCGACCTTTGTGTGGTGGCTCTGAATAGACACGGTCACATCGACCCGTCAAATTTTGCCTGTTTCATATCCACTGACTGCACTGACTTTTTTTTTAAATTCTTTCCAATGTTATCTGTGCTTTTTCCTTTTTCTATGGCGAAAAAATAAGGATAAAAGGAACACAAAGGAAAAAAAAATCATAAAAGACTTGGAAAAAAAACAACACAAAAACAATTCTGTCTCACTCTACACGCTGCATACAGAACAAGCACACATGCTCCGTCAACACACACACACACACACTTACACTGCAGTTCTTACGCTCACGGCTCCTCTTGAGATAAGACTAATAAGATTTAGGAAAATAATTATTAAACTAATGAACAGAGTTGGGGGAAACAACACACACTGCATGGCAGGCTTTGTTGCAAACGCACACACTAGCTCATGAACACACATGCACGCACGCACGCACACTCTTCCTGGAATTATATGTTCTGCTCCCAAATCTTTTTTCACAGTAGGAATTTAGCAACTGTTGTTTAGCAGAAGAGTATCTTAGCTCTCGGCTGGAGGTAACAAATGATTCCAAATCCTTTGAAGTGAGAAATCAGCTTGTTCTCAGTTCCAACAATCACCCACATATCCCTCACTACAGCTTGTGCCTCTCATTTAATCAGCGTTTTTTCTGGTTTTTGGTCGTTTTTTTTTTTTAACTTCAGAGACTTTGGTTACGTTGTTGGTTACAGTTGAGTCAGTTCGGTCAATGTTTTCATCGGAAATAATCGTAAGAAAGCAGCTGCTGCAGATCTTAAACATTAAACCAGCAGCAGGCGTGTAGTATTATTATTAAAGATGGTTTATGCTCGTGGGAAAAAGTGCTTCAAGATGACAAAATTGCCTGAAGCGTTCAGGATAACCCCTGATGTAGCCTGAAAATTGAAGCTGTTAGCTAGACTGTTAGGGGATATCAAAGCTTACGGTGCAGAAATTCCAGCTCTGGTTTTGATCTGGCAAATCAAATTTATTTTCCAACTTGATGGTACTGTGTAAAAACTGTGTTATTTTTGTCAAAATACTCAGCACCCACAACCATATACATGTGTCCGTTTCATGCTATTTGGCTGATTTAACACACGCAGTAAGGTTTGAATCACCTGAGGTTCATAATGTGCGATGAAAACACTGACTTTTATCTGTGCAATGAAAGTAATCACCAACAATTTAAATGTAAAAAAAACAGAAAAGAAAAAAAGATGGATCTTAGAAAACTGAGGTAAACGCGTATCCACAATGCCTGCTTCCTTTGCTCAATAGTTGACGGTAAAAAAAAAATTAAATAAAAAAAAAAATGCACTCGCCTTGCAATCGGGGCACTCGGCACCGACAGACGCTACCGCTGCATCCGCCCACCACCACCCACTGTATATGCCCCGCAGCTCGTGCAAACAGTCCATTATTCACTGCTACTGACTGGGTGCAGTTGGGGTGAGGGTGCAGGTTCCTAAAGCTGGCAGGAGGTTTTCACATCCCAGTGTACCCAGTCATCGTGCCAGTTGGTTTTGCCAGCCTTCATTAGGTGAAACAGCGAAAACATTCCCTTCCGATGGGGAATGTGGGGGGGTTTATGGTGCAGCTTCGAACAATCGATACCAAAAACCTCCAGCGTGGAACTGCCCTTCAGCCACGGGCAGAGTCTCACCGCTCAGGAGAGATCAGTGGGAGACCGCCTCCGTATGAATTCTGTGTATCTAGCGGCAGCTTTCGCTATTAACTCTCTCTCTTTCTAAATATGATAAAGCAGCTCGTGTTGGAGGCGAATCCGGTGTTTCACTTTTGATTTCATTTGCCCCGTTTGCTGGTTTCCGTTACAGAAGCTGTGTCGATGGTCGTGTTCATCGTTCTTGGATAATGCAAAGTCATGCCGTCGGCGTCGAGGCATGCAAAGAGGCCCTCCCATACAACGTACAATCATAGAGGGATCAGAATTGTAGCACTTTTGTGAGGCTTTTGATGGCATGAATGTGTTTATGTGTGCATGTATGTGTCCCTGTTAGGCATACTGTGATGGGAAGCAGTCATTCAGCAAAGAGGTTTATAACTGACTTTTTAAACTGCTAAACAAGTGTGCAGCTGTGTGAGGGAAGAACTGGTCGATGCATTTGCTGTTGGATTTTTTTCTTTGGTCAAAGCAATGGCTGACAATGTGTTTATTAGGGTTTTTTTCTTTTTCTTTCCTTTTGACCCTTCAATTATTCATTCATCCACGCATACAAGTCATTGAGCTTGATGACTTGCATCGCATTAAAGAGATGCTAAGTCATGCCTTGCACTACGCAGGTTTATCTTAAACCATGTAAAATCAGCCTGCCTGACAGATTAGTTGGCATTCGGTTCAAATTATTTGGAAGACGGCTGTCGTTTATATGTTTAACTATAAAAAAAAATCAATTAGTCGTTTTTGTGCTTATCTATAAAAATAGGAAGCAGCATTTTGCATTCACGCTAATTTAAACTTGACTTAAATTGATCTTTTACAAACTTTGAATTAAAAATGCTAAAAAGCAAAAACATTGAGCTTAAAGGATTCTCTAAGAGGATTTGCCGCTTTGAGCACATTCCTGTGTTGGTTTTGAGCAGTTGTGCCACTCGCCACACAGGCAAAAAAGCTAAATTGTTTGTTACAAAAACAAAATTAAAGATTGTAGTGCTTGCCAGCATGAAGCGATTGCAACTCACAGTTCATCTCCTCGTAAATCATAACCCCTCCTGACATTCGACAGATCACAAAGTCACTTCAGATACAAATTCACATTTCATTCCCTTCATGTCTGAGCCTGTCAAAGCAGGTTTTCTGTCACAGTGTTGCCCGGGTCTCCTGTCGTCTCTCAGGCTCCTCCAGGCCCGGCTAGCTGCCGTCCCACAGCTCTGATTAGCATTAACTCTCGGGTCCTCTTCTCAAGTTGCAGTTCAGCTAATGAGATAGCTCTGGGTCACAGGGAAATTTAGTGGTCTGGAGAAAGAGAAAAAAAAAACCAACAACAGGGACCTTGAGCCCGACTTGCACCCAGTGGACACATTTGATGTACAACAAACAGAAAGTCCTGTTAGCGCAAAGAAATATCAGGAGATGGTGAGATACTCACTGAAGAGGCTGAACTTTCATGGAAAAAAACGGATTTAAAAAAAATCATTTACCTACATGAATATCCAGATCATTAAATCAGCCATTGCATTTTATCTCATGGATTACAGATAAAATAAATTACCATTATCTGCAAAGTCCCAACAGATATTTAATCCACTCCACGTCCCCCGGTCCTCCCCCGTGGTTCACAGTTAGTGCCATTCTAATTTCCCTCTCTCCCTCCATCCTCACCCCATCTCTCCCTTTCTGTCCACAGCAGTTGTCCATGCACTATCAGCTGCGGGAATGCTGAATGCACACTTTACACGTTTTGCCCAAAGATTTGCATATCTGCAAGTTAACTGCTGTGAATGTAGTAGATGTAGTGGAAAGAGCTGAGATGCAGAGGTGCAGAAAAGGAGTGATGGATGGACGGTGGGAGGAGAGGGACTGTTGATCTTACATAACTGTTCCTGTTAAAGCTTAATTACCGGTATGCTCCAATGCTTCATGCTTCATAACATTCTCGGTCCTCTCGTCTACTGTCAGCTGGAGCCGAACTCATTGTTCACAAATGTAAAATAACGTCTTCATGGTCTTATAGGGTGCCTGGTATAGTGGCGCTAGCAGCTTAAGCAGGAGTGAAGTAGCTTTAGTTTAAGTTAGCTTCTTAGCACACTGCAGATAGCACTGTCAAGTCTCATTTAAAAGTCAAGGTGGGCTTGAGTCTTTGGGAATGTTTAACCATTATATAAGCAACTTCAGACAGGTTTTCCATTCCCTTTCATTAAATGGATAGAGTTTAGGGAGAATCGGGAGAATTTGCTGAAGGTGGTTTCACACTGGAAGAAGAGTCTGAATCTTGTTAGCTCTCTAAAAGCCTTGGTTATGTTAATGGGAATAAACCTTTTCTCAGACAAAGAAAAGTTACTAATTCTAAATTTAGTGACCTGAAATTCAGTTTTAGATGATTAGCCTGTTAATGCTGTTTAAATTAAGCGTAAGCTTTGTCAATAAGAGAGCAATAGCTATGTATATAGCTAGTATTCGCTGGCTAAATAGCTAGCTAGCACTAGCTATGTATAATGCTAGTGGTTTTATACCAAAAAGCACTAGCTATATAAAAACATATGTAGCTAGAGAACTAGCTTGCGAGCACTGATTATGTACAAGTGTAAAAGCATAAAAGCAGACCAGTAGAGTTAGAAAAAGGCATCAAAACCAGTGTAAAAACAACCTTCAGACATTCTCTGTAGCCACAGTTAGTTGTTTAGACACAGTCCTTTGAGGGATAAGGCTTCAGTTTTCACAGTTTTCCACCATATCGTCCTGATGAAGGATTGTCACTTCTGGCAGCTTTTGTAAATAGCGTGAGATCTTTCATGCAGACCGCTCTGTCTGTAATTAACCATATGTGGCGAACAGCATCGCTCAGACATTTCAGCGTTTCTATAGATCTGCTTTAGTTCTTGCAAACATTGCACTACATGATCATACTTAGCTATTGCACTCATGTGCGCGCACTGCTAGCATAGTCTGTTGGAGCACTCTGTCAAATATCCACTTAACATTTGTTACATGACCAGGATGCACATGGCCACCAAGAACTATTTTCCACAGGTCACCTTGCAGCAGATCAGACTGACATATCTGCTTAAAACTCCAGTTAAATGCCTTTTTCATCACTCTATCTCTGGAGGAATATGTCGTACTCTGAAAACACTCAGTCATGCTGTGACTTGGTTGAACTTTCTTGGTATCAGTGGCATCCCAGAGTGACGCTGTCTGTAACTACTGTGTTTGTCCATGCTTGATGTGTCAGTATATAAGAGATTCACAGATCTTAACCCTTCTCCTTGTGTCTGTATGTTTCACTTCACCTACACCAAACCCTCTCTACCAAAACCACAACCATCAGAGCCCTCTGGGACCCAACACGCTCATAGATATCCAGCTGTTCTGAGAAGTATTCTCAAGAGCTATGCAGCTTGGGATCCCCAAGCAGTTCTTTGGTGAGACTGCAATAACTTTTCAACTTTACCAGCTTAATGTCCTCACTGGGTACAGTTTTGTTTTTTTGTTTTTTTCAAAGGACCCATCCTTGTAGGTGCTTTCCACACTCTGTCAGTTCATCTGCTTAGTTGGCCTGATGCCTGATGCTTTTAGTTAACAGACTCCTTCTTGGAGTCTGTCCTGTTCTGTCAGTATGTATGTGGCAAAAGGATTGGTACCAAAGAATTAGGTTTCTCTGCTATATTGTTATGGGAAATAGTGCCCTGTCACATCCAAGGTAATATTTGTTTCACTGACTAACAAGTTTGCATTGAAATATTTGATTTTTGGCACATTATTTTTTTAGGGTATCAAATGTTTAGTCCAGAATGGCTACTGTCTGTTTAAAATGTTTTAAAAATGTGATTATATGACAGTTTTATGCAATCAGATGCAACCTATACAATCTTTATTTTAGTTACAGTCACTTATGAAGACTTCCCATCAACATTTTCAGTCTACAAAAGTCTATAGCTTTAGCAGTCTGTCACCCCCTGCCTCAACCCTTCCTTAGAGATTACATTTCTGAAATAGTACAGCAAAATGATTTTGAAGGAAATATAACGTAATTGTTAAAATGATGCAATCATGCTGCCAGGCAACCTAAAATCTTTCTTAGATCAAGTGCCAGACAGAAACCTTAGCTTTCAGAAAAGATCTCACTTGTTCAAAGTGACTGTGTATTTATATCCCTTTGTTGTAAGTAACATGGTAGAAATGACATGCACTTTCCAAGTATTGCCGTCCACGCTAACAGAAAGCTTATTTGGTTCCAATCCTTATGCCACATATCGTGTGGCCAATCTAATATTTGTATTAACTTTAAGTGGTATTTCAGCACCTTTGTATGACCCACTGTGTGTACTCAAACCACAGCTGTTGAGGGATCCCACTTATATATTTTCTGGGATGAATGGACATGTAGAAAAGTGAATTAAGACAAGCAGATGTGTTTTCACCATCACGACATCCTTCTCACCTGCCCTGCAAGGGCTCTGTAACTCCGTTCATATCAACCTTGGATCCATGACCCTTCACTCCACCCCGCCCTCCTCTCTTCTCTCACTGTCACCTCTGTTGAGTTGAGTTTCTTTTCAGTTCTCTTGTTTTACTTACGATTTTTTGCTGTACAAAGTGTTTAAAATATTATTTGTATTATATGATGTTAGTATGGTAATGTTCTTTATTAAGGAAGAAGAAAATTTATTTTTGTTACTGGTCTGTTTCATAATTCTTTTCTAAATTGGTATTGTAAGATATCTATGCAAGAACTGTTAAGTGGAGCATTTTTATTTAAGAATGTAATATGTGTAATAAATGGTAGAATCTGCTTTTGGCTCGTTTCGGTTTTCTTCAGTCAAACCTCACATAAGTGTTTAACATTCATGAAGATATTCAAAGCAAAAAGTGATCCCATCTGGTGAAGTTCAACATTAAAATGAAAAATACGGCACCGAAAATTCATCACGTTATTTGCATGCTGTTACCAATGCCTGGAAATGTTTGGTCATCTCCCAACACGCCTGGTTAAGAAACAAACACAGTGATACTTGATGCAGGATTCAGCATGAATGCACATTAATGTTGCTGTTTAATTACAGTAGTAATTATTGCTGTAATGACAAATATACTGAACAATGAAATAGCTTTTATCTTTTCTTTAATATTCTTTTGGTTATTCCTATTACAAGCTGAACATTGTGACCCAAACTGAATCACCAATGACATCAACATAAAATAAAATAAAGTTTTTTATTTAGTTATTTATTTTGCGCAATCTGATACTGATATGCTACTGGAAACAGGAATGCATTTATGTGCTGAAGGACTACAACAGATGGTGTTATGAGCTGATAATTCAGTCCTAACTCCTAGAATAAAAAGTTTGTTTTACAACTTTTTATTTCTAAGTAATTAATGCCACGATTAAATTCGTTGAATAAATTGGTTGGGTGACCAAACAAAAAAGTAGTGGGGGGTTCTCTGATGGCCTTTTTACTCCTTACAGAGGCTAAATGGTTTAGGTTAACCCACACTCTGTGAAAACAGCCCGAGGGCTGATGAAATACAATCAAAAATGAAAGGAAAGAAAGGGCAAGAAGGGAAAGTAAACTGAGGGAAGCCAAATGTTAACAACAACTTAACACCATGAAATGCCTTAATTTCAGTAACAGCCAGAGAGAGCTAGCACCAGCAGGTGATGTGCCAGGAGGCTCAGTTCACTTCACTTTAATTTGTATAACACCAAATCACAATAGCAGTCGCCTCAAGACACTTTATATTACAAGGTATAATATTGAGTTGTTGGTTCAATTATTTGTTCAAAACCCGTCTAACAATGTGTGAGAGGTCAAGAAAGGAAGGGTGCCCGCAGAGACTGCTTATGTATGGGGCCCCGAATTCTGTACTGTGCCCCTGTACCTGCGTATAACGCACACGTTTGGCTTGCTGCGGGTGTCAAAATGACATTTTTACTGTGCACTTTGTGATTCACACACACAAAAAGGGATTTATGTCAGGCTAGTGTAGCTGAGGGAAGAAGAAAAAGCAAAGAAAAGATTTGTCTCGACAACAAACAGCAGATATAAGAAAAAACTATTGTTTGTTTACATTACAGATTTATCTTCCGATTTCATTTTAGGATCCATCAAATAGGAGAAAACAAAAAAATATTTCATCACAGTTTTTCTAAAAACTCGGTATGATGTCTTTAAACCTCGTTTTTCCCGATCAGTTGAAGGAAAATCCAACACAATGTACCACAGTGCAGAAAAGCTGTTCCTTGATAATGTCAGAAACGTTTGTGAATAATAATTTTTCTCTCTGGAAACTCTTTCAGTCTGTGACTGCTCAGCAGCAGATTCTAACGAACCGACCGAGGAAACAACAGCCATCCATCCATCCTTAAGAGAATCAAACAGACGTTTCTTATTTAATTTTAGCTTGCAGGAAAAATAAAATCCCCTGGTACAGGATGCCCCTGGGCCGCTCTGGGTCTGTTGGATTTCAGTCACCTTTTTTCATAGTCTGAATCTGGCTTTCACATTTGCAGTGCAGGTGTGGGATGATTTCCTTTTACTTTGAAATAAACATCATTTCTCCAATATAACTCTTGAGATTTCCATATTATGTACCCCATAAAGCTCAATGCAGATGTAAAAACCAGCGAAATCCTCTTCTGTTAAAGGGTTCGGTTCCAGAGCACTTTGACAAGGCAGGCAAAAAAGAAAAAATTTTCTACAAAATGACTGAAATCACCCCGGTGTGGCCAGCCAGATGTAATTATGAGTAACATGGTAGCACATTACTCCTGCGTAATGGTCATTTAAGGCAGATGGACACATCCTGTCAGGCCGCAGGCGAGAGCACAGACGTATGGAGGAACAATGGCACGTAGCTGCGACAGAACAGCTCATAGTCTCAACACTGGTGATAATTTCGCTCTTTATTACAAATTAAAACAATCTCATGAATATCTATTGCGCCCCTCCTGGTAAATGGCTTCATGGTTTTTAATTAGAGCTAACTTGTCAGTGACTGAGCTGACACAAACTGATGTCATGCGGACTAAATGAGGTAATCAAATAATTAATGGCTAACTAGGGATCAATTAAGCAGAAGATACGGTGCTCATAGAAAGCATATCTGCTCTGTTAGTTTGTCCTCTTACATAGAAATTGCCAGTTAACTAATTAAAAGGGACCAAAGTGTGATTGTATTTTCCTGGCAGGACAGACTTGACGCTCATTCCTTGGATTTAAATCATCTTAACAGGTCTTTTACTGTAAATACAGACTTGGCACTTTTACATTTGCCCATGTTTTCTTTGCTTACAGAGCACTGACGATGAAGACATCTCAGCGGAGCCAACACGGAGGATTATTATCATTTCTCAGCAGTGGGCTGTGTTGGCTGAAAATGGGAATTCACAATGCTGATTAGTGTGGGCATTTTGAAGTTTTGCAAGCTTATTCACTTCTTGTCAGAGGTGGGGAAGGGAGGCGAGCGAGCTGTTTATAATCTTATTCAGCAGCATTAGCCCGTGTAGTGGTGGTGTAGTGTTTACAGAAACAGCAACCATCAGCCTTTCTTAACAGCAGAAATAAACAGAAATGTGGTGAATTGCCCCATAGCACGCTCTATACTTATCTCCCAGAAGGACCGTGTCAGCTCATTTAAGTGACTCTTAGACCCAACTGCCCACCAGCAGCCACCCAGTATAATGCTGCTTTGTACTAAAAGAGGAAATCATCACAACAGCTGTGCACAGAACAACAGCAGCAGATTTAAAATTATTCATGATGGTGGAAAACAAGCTGAAATAGTATGAATGCAAGTGCATTTTTAATTTTAAAAAAAAGCATGCTGAGTTTAAGTAACTCATCATGCTTAGGAACGTCACTCAGTATTGCACAATTATCCAAAACCTTTAGTTTACTTTCAATGTTATGTTTCACTGCTGCTCAAATGCTAGCTTTATACGCTGTCTAGTACTGACAGACCAGCAATTGCTGTCCAACCTCTGGCCACTTTAGTGCAGCAGAAAGAAGATCTGGCAAGCAACACTGCTATGTAAGTATTTAGATTGAAAATGAGAGGTTCAGCAACAAGGAGTAGCTGTTATTACTGTTATACTGTGAGGACGAGGCAACGGAAACACTTCACAGAATGTGGAAGAAACACTGCCCGAGATCGCCACACCCTTCTTTTTAGCTCCCACTTCAAGTAAAACCAGTGTGTCATCAATTCCTGTAATGACACAGAACTTAAATCATAACAGGCAGAAAAATCTGATGTGTATGTGTTTTTTTGTTCTTTATATAAAGAGCCAGTGTAATTAGACCAGGTCTCACCCTGTTCTAAAACATGTTAAATCTGCGATATTACGCCAGGTTGTATAAAAGCACTGCCTACTGACCTGCCAGGGTTTTGCTGTTTGTTTGGTTGTTTGATTTTTTTGGAAAAAGGCGGCATAATTCACAAAGATCCAAGGATTTTGGTGTACAAAGCTACACACACACCTTTGGCTTTACTTCACAACTAACTGTAGGCAGTATGAGATCTAGATTCTAATCTTTATAAGCAAGCAACATTTCAAAGCACGTTTTGAACTTTGAACATACATTTTTTTTCCTTACTTACCAGTGTGAATCACTATTTTTTATTTACTTTTACCTACTTTTACTTGATTTACTGTTTATTACTCATAGACCGATGAATGTTGCCTGGCTTGCAAGTGAAAGTATGAACTGTCTCACTGTCAACAAACAGACTTGTAATTATGATGATAATGTTATGAACTACTCTGTATACATAGTATTTATTTATTGTCATTTGCTTGCATTTTTGAGCACCGATGTGGGACAATACCCCAGCTTCATTGTACTGATGTACAAAGTGTGACCGTGCAATGACAGTAAAGAATGAAGAGAGATGAAGCATGTATGCTTGTCAGCCTTTATGATTGGTCATATAGACCCAATGGCTTTTTTTTTACATGATTTAGAAACCCTTCATTTTCCTAATGAGTTGGTAAAGACCGCCATGACACCACTTAGAGTGATTGCAGTTGTTCGGATTAGTGAAGTTAGGTAATGAAAAGATACGAGTCAACTGAACTTGCACAACGCTCTTAGTCAACCTCAAAATGTGCCGTCTTCTTGCCCCTCATATCTGCTCCATTCCAACTAAGCAATGACTGAGATGCAGGGAATACACAAGTTTTTTTGTTTTTATTTCAATAATATTAATATAATAAAGTTCTATTTTACTTTGTAGCCATGGTCAAAACTGTGTCTCGAAGACTGTGGCTGTGATTTCAAAGATGTTCATACAGGTAATGCTTGCAAATTGAGTTAGTTATGAACTTTTAGCGACAGACAGTAGTTACAGTTCTCTACCACGCTGCATGCTTGTCTCCTTAAATAATATGTTAGCACTGAAGCTTTGCAGCGTTTCTCAGCTCTTTGTCTCAGAGCTGGAGTCTAATAGAAAGGAGTCAGCCTGGTGTGAAATTTGCCAGAGTAAGTGTGTTGATGCATATTATGGGAGCTGCAGTAAGAAGCATGACATTCGTTTTCATTTGTTTATACAGAAACCGGCCTTGGTGACACGAGAAAGTGAATTCTGATTGCTCAACAAAAAGGAAACACGCTGTAAATTTTTGAAGTAAGCGTTTCCTACGTGGTCAGAGTTTGATGAAAATATATTAGCACAAATGTCATTTCTGTGTGCTCGGCTGACAGGTCCGAGACTTGTTAGCCTAGCTTGTAGCATAAAAAGAAAGCACACAAAGAGACTGCTATAATGAATGTACCCTCAACCGATCATCTTTTTTTCACATGGCATGTCAGGGCACTGCCTATGCCAGAAACTATAGCGCAAATGACATAAGTCTGTCAGGCAAAGCTAGTCAGTCCATATTGAACTTCATATTATAAAGCATGTTTACAACCTGGTTTAAAAACAGGGGTTATTTTTTTTGGGGGGGGGGGTTATAGCTCATCCATCTGAAAACTGGAGTTAGAGGTGTGGTTGACTTGATTGGAAGGTGTCCCGACACATTCAGCTGTAGCCTGTTGGCGTCTACTAGACCCCACTTCCACTAATTGGAGTCTCTGAAGCTGTTTGTGCTGTCGGTGCCTTTGGAGCATTTTAATAGGATTATCTGACAAATACTGGGGCTTATTTCAAGGTACCATCAGCCCAAGAAGTTTCTGCTGCAGTTCGAAAGATCTTTGGTGTGAGAAGAAGACACAAATGTCTTGGGGCTTTAGTGTAAATCAAATATGCAAAGCTGCCCGTGTTAGCGACTCCTTGTAAATAAGGGATCAGCCGAAAATAGCTTTGTGTTTTTGTATTGTACTTGTATAACTTATAAACAATCGATAATGAATTGGCTGATAACTTATCGCCCACCCTCTCGTGGAAATATGATCACCTCTGGCTGAAAAATGTATGAAACCAGTGGGTGATGTCACAGTGGCTAAATCTGATCTTTGTAACATGTGGATGTTGTTTAGGATCAGGAATCAGTGCATCCTGCCACTGTGTCCAGCTGCATTCAGTAAACAAATACCACCAATCCTATTAGTAGGACTGATGCAAGAGGATCATACATGTGTTGTACAGATATTGTACAATATGGACGGGACAAAAGACACACTGTGGAAGAGAGCCAGAGATTAATAATAACTAATGATTCAATGCATTAAACATGTAGACAGCAAAAACAACTGAGTGGAGAGAACACAAGTAAAATACTTTTAAATATCCCGGGAACCACAAGTAAGAGACTGTACTACAAAGCACGTTTGACATAGCCAGGGTTTCCCTGCATTAAGCTTGACAAAACCTAAAAGCCCATTTCGAGATATTTGGTCTCAGAACTGTGGTTATCAGCTTTCTTTGCTAAACCACAGAAATCAGACAAGTGGTCTTCTTGCCTAGAGAAACAATGATGTGTGAAGTACCAGTGACAGGACGCTGTCTGCTGTGGAAGCTGCCATTTAGCTATTAAACCTCAAACATCACTTGTACCAGGTAAAGCTTGATTAGTAATTTTCATCCATACACTGAGGTGCATCACACAGAAACAGGTGGTAGCAACACAAAATACAGATAAAATACTAGAACTATATTCACCAGAACTAAAGCACAAACATGTTGGGCCAGCTGTGGAACACTGCTAACCATGATATTTATCAGGTACTCTCGTTTATAATGTTCTGAAAGTCATCGACATCTTAAAAATCTGACTGTTTTTTCTACTTGTGCATCGGAATGACGTCAAAGGAAGTGGCCCTAATCACTGGAACACAACTCTGCCTGTGAGCACAGCAGACCCGCCCACCTGCTCTTCAAACCTTCTGTTTAGGAGGGGCAACCAATCCAAAGACAGCTTAACTTAGCATAACTTAGCTTAACTTAAGGAGAAACCCTTGAAGCCCTCGAGTGCTTTCTGTCACATTTCAAGCCTGCTTATAGAACCAAATGACTGAGTGTGCATCAGAAGTTAGTGATGGTGGACTGTGCTTATGCAGCTACATCTGCAAAAACCAGAAACTATTCTGATGGTTATTAAACCACATCTTTGGTGATATATACTGAGGTGTCAAAACATATCAATTCGGGTACAGGGGAGGTTGTCATATGTTGTCTTTATGGGGCATGAAATGCAAAGGATGAACTGACCACAACTTTTTAAATAGTGCTTAAGTTTCTGTGGGCTCTACCTTTTTCTTCAGGACTGTTGGAAACACGTGATGATACTAACTCTTCATAGATTAACAACTGGCGAGCAGATGGAATTAACTGCAGAAAAAAACAGCTGGGTTGTGGGCAGTAATAGGCAGTGAGCGATATCAGTCCATTTACAGTTTTAAAAGTTAATAGTTAAAAATAATGTGAAACATTAGTAAAAGTCTTTTGACCAGATGCTCTGTAGCTTGAAGGTCAGTTTGACCTTTAAACTTTAGAGGTCGATTCCACCCAACTTTTTCTAAGCTATACTAACAGTTTGTTTAATAAAATACTCCTTTGGCCTGCGGAGGAGTATCTTGCCCTTGTAAAGTGTTTGCAGTCAATAAATGAACCCGGAGCTCCCACTGTGTTGCCCTTGGACAGGTGTGTTTCTCTGCTATTGGTCTCCTGGTGCTCTGGTTCATCTCTCGCTGCCAGACTCAATACAGCGCCTGCCAGCTTCTGAAGGTGGGAACTCTGATTAGCTGTGACTCTGTCTTCCTAAGTTTTAAACACAAGCTTGGTGAAGGAGTCAAGGTTGACAGCATCTAACTGCTCGTCTCTTGGTTTGAGTTTTGCCCAGTCATTATATTCTGATACAAAAGTGTTCTCTAGATTTTTGCAACACCATTTATTCCTTTCATACATATGGAAGCGTGCCTGTATAATAAGGATGCTAACAGTGGGAGGAAAAAAGGGTCAAACAACTTCTCTGAGACTTTAGCGGCTAACTATGCAGAGGCCAAAGGTCAGGAGTGTGTACTCCCATGGGCCACTGGAGCAGAGAGAAGTGGTCTGTGTAAATTCTGTCTTTACATGTTCAGATAGATGAACTAATTACAGTGAGTGTCTGCAGAGGTCTACAGGCAATCAAGTCTTTACCTTATCTGCTGCTTACAGCCACTCAGGAGGTCAAACACACATTAGCCTGCTATCACTGCTAATCTCTGTCTCCCTGTCAGTCTCTTCTTCCTCCTCACTCCACTTCAATAGCTCTCTCACACTCTCTTGCAGAGACACACACCTAAACACACGCACATACATGGTGCGTGAATGTCATTCGAAAGGCCAGGTTGTCTTTGGTTTCCTGCAAAATGATCTTTTTTTTTTAGCTAATTTCTGATTTCTTTTAGTTAAATTTACAGGTTTTCTGTTAATGCAAGCAGCTTTCAACCGGAGGATTTTTCACATGCACGGTAAAGGGGCCTAAATTTTATCTGAAACTTAAAGGTTTCCACAGTAAAATACTTTTAATAAGAAAAAAAAGGATAACCTGTGGGCTCTTTCACTGCAGAGCGTCTGCTCTCACCGGAGCATCAGTCTGAAAGGGTCTCAGTCTTCTGTGCAGGAAACATACGAACCACATTAGTTAAAAATTATAGTCATCATCAGTGAAAGCAAAAAAATTCTTCCTACATTTAATCCCAAGGTAATTTTGTGTCCTCATCTTTCTTTTTTCTTTAAATTTTTAAAAATGAATTAAAAATATAAAGATTTCATTTTTAATTTTTGTATTTGCACAGTATTGTTATACTCTTCTCCTTCCACCTTGCACAGGACGAACAGCCAGAAGCTGAACACACAGCTCAAATAAGGCTCCCGCGAATGACAAGGTAAAATTGAGATTTGATATGGTGCCATTACAGGTTTATCTAGAACAGTAATCTTGGAAATTGTCCTCTTTGTGCAGACGATGAGCGCGACATGTTCTGCTTATCACAGAGAGTCAAATATCGAGCAGTGATGTTTCTACCTCCATTTCTCTGTCTCAGTCAGAGCTGCTGCTGTTTGGTTGACTTTATCACCGGCTGTACTGTAAAGCTTTAAATTATTCAGTGCATGCCAAGATCCAGAGAGAGAGAGAGAGAGAGACAGAGGGAGAGAGAGGGAAGAGGGCGAGGTGCTGTCTTCAACAACAGCCTCTATTTTCTCCTCTTCCGTCTCGCTGCACATCAGTTCAGACAGTGTTTACCAGAATAAACCCTGTCCTCCTTCCTCTTCTCTCCTGTCTTCTGGGTGGTTTCTTATTCCTTGTTTTTCTGTGGAGATGAATCCATAGCCAGCAGAAGTGGTAACTTTACTCAGCAGCTGTGGATTATCTACATATACGCTTATCAGAACTTAAATGACTGTAATGCAATTCATAATGCTTTCTCATGGACTGGCATTGAGATCTGGAGGTCAAAACATCATTGCAACCTACCAATGGACATAGCAATGGACACTACATGGAACGGCAGTGCATGCCTGAGAAAACTTAATTTCCTCAGGGATTATTAAAGTGTTCTGATTCCTATTTTCCAAGTGTTTCAAACCATCGACATTTAGACCACTGCAGACATATAAACTGCAGTAACACATAACAACCATTGGAAATTAAAAGCACAGTAAACATTCAATTCAATTCAGTTTTATTTATAAAATTGCCTCGAGGCACTTTATATTGTAAGGTAAGACCCCACAATAATACAAAGAAAACAGAGAAAACCACACCGATCATATGACCCCTTTAAGGCAAGCACTTTGGTGTCAATGAGAAGGAAAAACTCCCTTTTAAGAAGAAATGTCAAGAACCAGGCTCAAGGAGGGGCAACCATCTGTCGGGAGCAGTTGGAGTGAGGAGAGGATGATAATATGAAGATATGCCTTATTACTTAATTGCCAGCTTATTGTCAAAAAACAGCTAAATCATAACTAATAATGTGTACTAGCTAGTTTATAACTGAGTTGTAAACCATCTATAACGATTAACTGGATATAAATAGATAAAAACTGTAACATTATTATTGTTATTAGTTATAATTGCTAATATATAGTGTTCTTTAGCAATTTTTGGTACACTCTGTCCAGCCCTTGATTTCATCACAGGGCTGACGTGGACAAACGGGCTTACATTCACTCCTGCTGCTAATTCATAGCCACCAATTTACTTAACGTGCACGTTCATGTGGAGCAAACACTGTGTTCAGCTAAGATTTGGTGTAAACATAGACGTCATTGCACAGCAGATCAGCTAAAACATGTGAAAATGTGAAATTTGTCTACAAACAAATTTGCTTGAAAAAGCAAAAACAAGCTAAACTTACAAGGTACTGCCCGTTCTGCTATAAGCACCAAACTGTATTTGAGAAACTTACAAACTATATTCTAAAGTGTTCTGTGCCCTGTGGTACTTTCGGCTGAATCGATAACTGTATTTGAGCAGAAGCTTGTGGTCCATCATGGAAATGAAACTCTCTCACTCTGTAGCCACAGTGTGCACAACACTGGACATCACTTTAATGATGGTGGGGCTTTGAAGGGAAGAGTCTTCTTCACCAAGGCCAGGATTTCTTTAAGACTTGTCGATTCTCAGCTTGCTTTACTTTCCCTAATGGACTCGGTGCTAGCGCTGTTGCAGAGGTTAGAGCCTGTAGGTTCTAAAGAAACACGGGAATTTTCCTTTAATCAAAAAGGTAATGATTCTCATCAGACTCTAGCCTTTGATAAAAGACCTGAAAGAGCACTGTGAATTCCTCCTGTCTGTGCAGTTAAAAGCCTCGAGCTCTTTGTGTCTCTTCTGTCAGTCTGTAATCATCAAACTTGAAACAGTGTAAAAAAAAAAGAGGAAACCAAAGAGCTACTGAAGGACCCGTTTCTCCTCACAGGAAGATGGTTGAAGGGAAACAGGCATTTCTTTCTAGACAGAGTTGGTTTCACAAGCTTGAGCTTTAGAAGCTCATCATGCCAACATTTTCTAGCTGCAGAGGATAACATGTGCCAAAGGGCAGTTAGCAAAGTGGACTCAAAAGCAAAATGCAAAGCAGACCAAGTCAAGGTTCAGAGGATTTATTAACAACAGCAACAGGACAACAGGATTCCAGAGGACAGTTTGGTTTACGGGGACTGGTGTTACTGACAGAGAGAAGTTAAGGTAATCTAAGTGAGTCCACAGACAAGAATGTTCCAGATTTTGTGTGTCGTGTCTGAGGCATGTGTGATTGCTTAATTGATCGATCGGAGGACTCTTACAAGGGACCGCTGGTCTGATTGAGTCTGGTGAACAGAGTCGTAGGAGGGCGAGCAGGCAGGTGAGTCGGTGTGGCGAGATCTCAGATAAAGGACTCAACAGAGGGAGGACCAGCTCGGCGGGGGGACAGGTGGGACAGGTATGTTAATCTGGAGAAGGAGCCGCTCTTTGGTCTAACAGGGAAACTCAAGGAAGACAAACCGTTTGACAATTTGTTCAGATTTTAAACACTGTGTGTGTGTGTGTGTGTGTGTGTGTGTGTGTGTGTGTGTGTGTGTGTGTGTGTGTGTGTGTGTGTACGTGTGTGTGTGTGTGAGAGAGAGAGAGAGAGAGAGAGAGCAAGAGCGAGTCCATTTGTCTGTTTTCTGCACCTGGTGCTTCCTGTGTGTTGGCCCTCACTGAAGAGGAAAAGGAAGAGGAAGCATGCTCTACCACACACAAACACACAGAGCGATTCGGTTCATATGCATACATGATCCTCTGCTTCTGAGTCAGGGTCTCCGGTCTCAGGTCAGCATTGGAGGATCTGCTCTGATAGAACTGGAACAAAGAGCACAACAACACAAATCTCCACAACACAACTGTTTTCCATCAGAATAATCAAGGCTGATGCAAGGTACTGAAAAAAGTGAAATCTTAAAGAACCCTCTTTAGCTGGACTAACTCAACAAATGAGTTCTTTTTTATTTTGCTAGACTGTTATTTCAGCAAAATACTGTGTACGGTCTGCTCAAGAGACAAACAGGAAGAGATTAGTCCTACTAATATGACATATAAGTTGAGCACACAAGTAATTTTCAAGACTTCAAGAAAGAAGAGAAGTATTATCAGAGTTTATAATGCCAATAACTTGTATACAGTTCTGAATTCCTGCTTCCTCGATCACTTACAGTAACAAAATAAGGAGACCCAAATACAAAAATGTGCACAAATCTTAATTTTGCTTTGTGCAAATGATTTTTGAACTACTAAACATACACTGGGCAATACATACAAAATGCATATTCAGATGTAAAGAAATGGAACTTCATTCATATTTCAAAACATAACAAATATCAGTGTGGCCCTTTAACTCTCTAAAGTTGACTCAGGATTTAAAAGCAAAGACTGTCAGGCTTCTGACCTCGTGCGACCTCAGAGCAGAGAATTCATGAGAAACTACAAGAACAGAGCGACACAACTTTAAAGGGAAAACGTTTAAACATCATTTCCTTTTTAAGGTCAGCATTTCAGGAACTGAAAGCTAACCATCTTGATTCATCTCTGGCCTGTGAACCAGAGATACAGCTTTGCAGCAAGGCTTTCAGTTCCAAGACATTTATTTGATTTGCATATTGTGTTTTAGTTTTGTTTTTTTTAACAAAATTAGTTTAACGGAGTTTCAACAGTAATAAACACATATCGGTTTAATTGTCCGGTCAGTGTGTGAGCTGTTGGTGCATGTGTGTGCCGTCCGTCTGTCCTTGCTGTGTCCAGCGGTGACAGCAGAAGCTTTGGTCCTGTCACTGCTCATAGTTGCTTCACATCCACAGCGCTCACAACGTGTCAGCGTTTCTTTTCCACATGGAGGCCAGTGGGGCATCATTACCATCTGGCTATAAGGCTATACCGATGTCAAATATAGGCCAGTGAACACACATACACACACACGCACACGTGCACACACTTACACACCGATCATCCAGACAGTTTGCTGTTAGCGCTTGGAGAGCAACAGGGAGAAGGAGGCAATGTGGAAGAGAAGCGGGCCTCTGTGACAGTCCGTCCAAAGCTGACCGCCAGCACTCTGGTGGCAGTTGGCCTGGTTCCTTCTCAGTGCTCTGTGACATTCCCTCAATCAGCACTGCAACACACACACACACACACACACACACACACACACAAATGGAGCTTCCAGCGGGCCTCATTGTCTCACTAGACGATCCATATGAGTCACACTGCCCCTACAGCTCCCAGAAAAAAACACACACACTAATTTGTCCCTTATTTTCACTAACAATAAAGATCAACACTTGTAGTCAAAATAAGCTCTTTACAGGCTACATACAAGGGCATGATTTCCCCTTGCAGTGGGTATTTCCTCCTCACTTGTCAAAATCCGCTTTTTGTCTGCTTCCCTTTCCACAGTTTCTGTGAGACTGGTCCCTCTTACTGCCAGAAACAACAGTATTATGAGACTAGAAAATATGATAGCCATCGTGTTTGTGGCTCATTGCTTTACGATTTTGATGAAGAACACTACTTGCTCAAAGGTGACTCCTGTGAATGTCAGACAGTTCAAAAAGAGAAAACACACAGGGACACTAGCAATATGAAGATGTTAGTGTAGCTCGTATAAACCTTTCAGAAACTCCAAAGTTGTCTCCTTAATAGAAACTCACCAGTCATTTTGTCTGGTATGAATGTTCAACTGCTCGTCAGTGCAATTAAGCATGTAGACAACCTGCTGGTGTTCAAACCAAGCATTGGGATGAGGAAGAAAGATCTGAGAATGTCAGAAATTGCTGTTCTACTCAGATTTTCCTGCCCATCTCCAGGATTTACATAGAAGTGGACAAAAAAGAGAAACTATCCAATGAGCAGCAGTTCTGTTGGCTGATGCCAGAGGTCAGAAAAGGACGATCAGACTGTTTTAATCTAACAGAAAAGAAATAGTAACTAATTTAAGCACTTAGAACAAACCAGATATGCTGAAGAGCATCTCTGAATGCACAACAAATCAACCCCTGAAGCAGAAGGAATACAGCACCACCACTGTCAGGACACTGATGCTATAGTTTGCACTGACTCACACTGGACCACAGAAGTTTGGAAAAACGTTGCCTGGTCTGATAAGCCTCAATTTCTACTCAAACATTTGGATGGCAGGGTCAGAACTGGGTGTAAACAGCATGAAAGCATGAATCCATAATGCCTTGTATCAGTGGCTCGGGCTGATGCTGGTAGGGTGATTGCGTGGGGGCAAGCTTTGGGCCCCTTTGTACAAACTGAGCATTGTTTTCACAGCCTACTTGAGTATTGTTGGTAGGCTGACTATGACCATTCCTTTACAACCACAGTGCACCCATCTGCTTTCAACAGGATAACGCAGCATGTCACTGCTCTCAGATCATGTCAAACTGGGTTCTAGGACATGACAATGAGTTTACTGTAGATGTCCTCCAAAGTCACCACATCTCAATCCAGTATAAATAAATTGTCTGGTGAGTGAATTTCAATATGTCATTTGGATTAGATTTTTTAAGCAGAAAGATTATAAAATGACTCATTTGAAGTTTTGTTAGTGAAGTCTGGCCGGAAAATATTTATAATCAGTGTAGCCTTTAAATGAAGGTTTATCTCAATTCAGTGTTACTTACAGAGTGTCAGTACCGAACAAAACCTCCAGGGGGCACTCCCTGATGTGCGCTAATCACTATCATGTTATAAACAATCTGACAAGCAACAAAAATAACAACTATGAAAATATTACTCTATAAATGGCAGAGGCCATGTTTAATTTGGTGGCCGTAGGTGGCCGCCCCTGCCTGAGCCTGGTTCTCCTGGAGGTTTCTTCCTGTTTAAAGGGGAGCTTTTCCTTCCCACTGTTGCCAAGTAGTTGCTTATATGGGGTTGTCTGATTGTTGGGGATTTCTCTGTATTATTGTAGAGTCTTTACCTTACAATATGAAGCACACTGAGGCAGCTGTTGTTGCAATTTGGCACTTGAATTGAATTGAATTATAACACCCAACACCAAGTTGGCTGGTTATGAAGTGTTAATACTGTAGCTAGCTAGCTGGTTGAGTGTTGGTGCCCCAACTCTGACTCTCAATCAGTCATGGTCAGAAGAGCTGGACACATTATCTGAGTTAACTAATGCTAAACAAACAAAGGAATTAGTTTATTCAAGTTCAACTTTATCCAAGTGTCTCTGTCACAGTTAAGGTTGGACTAAAAGCATTTAGTATTGTATTTAGTTGTTATTATCTGCTCCACTCACCACTATCTTGCTTTTTCCCTGTCCTCTGTTTTTTTCTCCTCTTGCTTTTCTCACTACCCATTTTATGAGGTAATAACTGCCCACTGAGCCTGCTGGTTGGTGGACGATATGGCGGTATGTACACGAATGCTATGGCCATTCAATAGGCTTTTATTTGTTTGTTTGTTTGGCGCTGGACAGAAAGTAGTGGGCTTAACAGAGCTTGTTTGCTGAAAAGAGTTGCCTGCTGTTGCCGTAAACAATGTTGACGAGCGTTATGAGACTGAAGCAGTAAATGTGTCATAAAACCTAAAGCACTCGCCAAAAAAGGCCCGAACAGCTACACTGAGCTGTGGGATTATCTGATCGCCACTTTTGCTCAATTCACTGAAAAATATTGATTAGTGGAGCTTTTAAGTAACGGTGCATTTGCATATTTTTTCATGTGAAATTCTCATATTTCTTCGCTCAGCCAGTAATCTCGTTGTATTTTAGCTCGCCGCTTCTCTGGGATCAAACCAAGCGGAATGATTAAATGTCGCATATATTTAGCAGAAAACCAGGTGATGTGCGTGGCTATCATATATAAATTATTTTTCGTATAACTGGTAGAAAACAGATGAATCCACAGCACTTGTTATCCCTGGTGAGTTTCACCTTGCCCAGCAGTCTTCTGAGAGCTGTTGGTCTCATTAATCTCGTTTTCTCTCCCCTGCCTGCTTTCCACTCTTTTTTTTCCCTTTTTTTCCTCCCTCATCCCTCGCTCCTCCTCTCTCCTTTGCAGACAATGATCCAATTAGCTGCTAGCTGCCATGGCACCAGTTGCCTGCAGATGTCGGATGTCTGTGTGTGTGTGTGTGTGTGTCTGAATGCGTGTGTATTTGTGTAGCTGCCTCAGTAATTACCAGTCTGATGCTCCTGCAGCTCAGTAACCTTGTTCTGCATTCTGACTCCATGCCTTCCACTGCTGGGTGAGGACTGTGGTTTGAAAGGTACATATAAAGCTGTGAAGCATTCCTATAGCTTTAATCGAGTACTGAAGTCACGGATGAGCACCCACATTAATTCAGAGTAGAGCAACAAGTGCAAACACCATGTCAACTGTTGTTACATTTAAAAGCAGACTGGTCATTGGGGCACAGACTGGTGGCCTGACAAGCTGTTTGGCCTCAAGTGTCGGGCTGAAAGATATGAGTAAATTAAAGGGAAATAGATACAGGTCAGCTGAAGCCACTCACACGAGTTCACTGCTATACAAAACTAAAATGTGCAAAAGTCTTGAGCTACACCTCGTTTCTTTACATTTTCCTTGGAAAATGGGAAATAGGTGTAGGATTGTATTAAAATATGTGCTATAATAAAGTATATAAGACAATTTATACAATTTATACACTTTATACAATTCTAACGAGCTTGAAAGTCAATATTTCTTCAAGTAGTTTTCACAAAATAGTACTCTGGGCCTCTTGGGGGACACTCTGTACTGTTCTCTGTCAAGAAGATCCCACAATAATGCTAAGGTTCAGACTGTGGGGAGGCCAATCCACGACTTATAGCACTCCATATGGTTGATCGGGGAACAATGAAGAATGTGCCATGCCTGTCAGTCAAAAAAGCAACATTAAATGGCCCTAAAATCACATAATCTGATGCAGTAACCATGGTAGCAGAGAAAAATGTTATGTAATCTGATAGGGACATAGGAGAGACAGAGGTGCAGTGGTTAGCACTGCTGGCAAAACGTTTCAGAGTGCAAGTCAGCTGAGCTAGGCTCCAGCTCCAGTATAGCCCTGTGTTGGATGAGAGGCTAAGAAGAGATGAAGAAACTTCTCTCTTTAAACTGCTCCATTAAAGTTTGCTGTACCATCAGAGCTACAAGGGCTTTCAACCAAAGCTTGTAGGATGTTCATGCATTTTTATATTTTGTTTCTTAAGAGTCACAGTTTTTGGCTAAAATCAACAAAGATTTATGCATGTTTGTGTTTTTCTTATTTAAGAATATAAAGCACTACAGCAGGAAATCTGGACACTAAAATCAATTACTTTAATATCATTTAGACTGCATTATTATATTGTGCCTCTCCTTATTGGAGCTGTGCATTCATGTCTCTGCTCCACTGTTGTCAGCTCTGTTTTATGGAAATTACATCTCTGTGCTCTTAGTTTGCAAGAAGTGATGATGCTGCCTGAACTGTTTTTTTATATAATCAATATAATGAGAAAATGTGCAAAGTTTCAAAATCTTCATAGCAACATATCCGTAAATGCTGACGGACAATATACAGTATGCCATTTATATTCCATAGAATATTTGTTTCTGGCAGCTAAAGCATGATTAATGCCAGTCACTTTACTCGGTTAAGTTTTAAGGCATGGATGATGCAGATTGATGCCGGTATCACTCACTTACATGTGGTGGAGCTGCTCTAACGTTGGAGACTTTTAGCAGAAAATCCTTCTCTGACAGTCTGGAGAGGCCTCCTCTCACAGATGCTTTGGTGTTAGCATTTCAGACATGCAGCTGTCGAAAAAGCAGCGTAGCATGATGTTCTTTTGTTACGAGAAGACTAATTTTAATCAGCTGGAAATAGAAATTCTCCATCCCGTCCACACTTTATGTCTTTCTTCCAAACGTATGATGTCAAATCCACATTTCCTTCACTTCCAGTAATAAGAGTTTTATAGAGACAAGTTTGATATGATCAGATCAATGCTTATCCTTGTATCTTTGAATGAGGAGCAAACCTATTACTCGTGTTTTGCCCTTGTAGAAAATGGTCCAGATAACAAACAGATAAAATACTTCCTTATGGGTCGGCCCTGCACGGCCGACTGTTGTCCCAGCTCAAAGTTTGATTCCAGTCTAGGATTAGTCTTCTCCCAACACTGACTTGTATTTCAATAACCTGCTGGTAGATACTTTTCATGACTGGAGAATACCTGCTGCCAGAAGTTGTCATGGTGTAACCAGACACATATTCCATTCTCCACCTGTCCAGCAGATGTCCTCAGTGTGTCTCCACCTTTCTCTGTAACTTATGTTTCCCCGCACATCTGCTGCATATATAACTGTTGGTCTGCTCCAGAGTACGATTGATTTATCCCTGCCTCTCAGTATCCTGTTACCAATGGTTACTTGTAACCGTACTGAGGCACAAGGACATGTTTGCTCCTTTATATTCAGTTTTCTGTCAAGATGCTGCCACACTGCTTCAATAATGTTGAGGTTCAGGCTCTGTGGAGGCCAATCCGTGACTGATCGTGTTCCATTGTGTGTTTTTTTTACTAATAAGGAAAGCTCTTACCTGCATTGTCACTGTGTTTGCCATTGTCAAGCTGAAAAATGGCACCTCTATTGTGTTTTACAGATGGCTGTAGGCACAGTACTGCAAATATATATTAAAAACTTATTAAACCCTATTCAGTTTTTGCTTTGTACTTTATAATCCACTCCTCTCATGTGATATGAACATGCATTAAAAAACACTGTTTTGGTCTCCATTGAGAGGCAGGGTACATCTGTTCAAGAGGAGCGTTTTTGAAAAGCTCGGGTACCTTCTGCACACTGAGCGATGATTGGAGGCCTAACTGGAGAGAAAATGATCATTTTAAAGCGCATCTGTGTTATTGTGTACATGATCACAATGTTTTATGTTTTTTTGTGTTTGAACACGCATTGCTGATTTATTATCAGTCACTCCTCTCTGCCCTCTCCGTGCTTTGTTGTCCCCCTTTTGGTCTCCATCCTCTGGGCCTTTTCATCAGGGTCCCCGGGTCGAAGGGAGCAGCAGCTGCACGAGGCTGTTTAGCATCCTGAGGGTTTGACCTCTGACCTTTATGTTACAGCACTCAATTTAACACGGCAAAATGAGTGAAGACACCGCACAGAAGAGCTGGCAGGATCAATGAGGGAACATGTCTGGAATTTAGCTGCAGTGCTTCATCTTCATACAGAAAGCATGGTGAGCTTTTATAGTCACATAACAATTTTGTATTTGGTGATGAAGCTTTCAGTACTGATAAATATTATTTAGTGCTTTGTTTCATTGTTAAACAAAGCCATGTGTCTGACAGACAGCTTAAGCCAATATTTATATGAATAGTGAGGGAAAAATTTCTAAGTGCTAAACTTTGCACAGACAAACAGGAGATGAAAGGACATGAAAAGTTCAACTTTAATTTGTTTTCTCTTTTTTTACATAATGCAAAGGGAAGGTTTTGCAGGGCACACTTACATACAGAGTCTGCATTGAGGTGATTTGACAAGAATTTAGACCACACAACACAAATAGAGGGGAATCCACATTTGCACGAGTTAAAATATATTAGCTCTGGTGAAAAATTTATTGTGACTGTGCTTCTCACACAGACTGTAGATTCTTGTGATACCACAGATAATCAGGACTGAAGGCCGAGCTTACTGATGCAGTTTTAATGCAAGACAAAAAATAGAGGGGTTGCAGAAATGTGAGCAAGCATTTAATTGTGAAGGCCTTTACACAGCAAAAGAGTAACATCCGTGCAAATATTATGTTCATTAAAAATATTTTGGGGACTGACCTAGTCTTAATGCAGGCATCCACACCGACCGAGTAATTTTGCAAGATGAATTTTCAACATTTATTTTTCGAATCAAGCTCGTTTTGTCAGATTTTTCGCATTCAAATAATTAGATCTGAACAATCAGACCACTGCATTTGCCAACAAGTGTGCTCATAGCACAAAATCCACACCGCAATTAAAGCAGCATATGTTAGGTAATAAGACTCATATAAAGTGTAGTTCTTTTTCTAGATTTGCTAGCTCTGTGTTTGCCTGTATTTTGCTAAGGTGATGCTTTCAGATAAATTCTAATGTCAGCAAGCTAACATGCTATCAGTGGCTACAGATTTATAGCTGAGAGTTTAGCTGCAGCATTAAGAGTCATTCCTTTTCGTTTAATTTTTTTCTTCGTAGCAATATTAGTATTATTATTATTAGTTCAACCAAAGATGACTCTTTATTTTTCAAATGGTTAAATAATTCATTTAATCATAAAATGAATCAGAAGACAAATATATTCTAAGAAAGAAATTGGAGTGCAGAACCATTTTTCTTTTGTCTCTGCTTTTTATGCAATTCACGAAACCTTTGGATTCATCTCACAGTCCTACAGAGGCCCACACTTGAAACCCCTCTCTCAAGTATATACGCCTGAGGCCTTAGTTTATATTGGCGACGTCACACACCTCATCAGTGGCCAAGTGTTCTTTAAATATCTCTCTGCCTTGCCTTAAGATGTTCAAATTTTAAACAGCTACTAAGAAATGTGTTCAGAAGGAAAACCTGATACTTTTCTGGAGTTTTGATAAACCTAGAGAATTAAAACCACGATTCAGTATACTGTAGAAATGAGGCCACACTTTAGTAATGGTGAAAGGGTAAATATTTTTGTTAGGCATATCAAGTTCACTAAATGCAGCTCGGCCTTGTTTGACTTGATTCCACTCAAGCTTTCAGAGAACTGGACCATGTAGGTGATGCGAGATTTTGTGTGCAAGCAAAATCTCACATGAAATATTGGAAATGTAACGTAAAACAGAGAAAATCCTGATTTTAGTGAGCGTGCACATCTATGTTCGACATGTCTTTGTTTCCTTATGCATGCAGGTGAACGTGTGTGTGTGAGAGAGAGAGGGGTTTAGTGTTTACCAGGTGTGGATCCTGCAGAGACACAACAAATGCACAGATGGCCAGAGTCTCCAGAGTCTCCAGAGTCTTTCATATGCACATGTGTAAACAGCATCATGCAGCAGGCATGCGAACTGTCTGCCATATTTTTATTATTTTTCAAAAAAATTTTTAAAAATCTGCCTTAATTGAAAAAGTTTTAGATGACAAAAGAAGTTTATGTGAAAACAACAGTTAGATGTTCTGAGGGAAGGTTTCCAAAACTCTCATTTTTAATCTGAATCGGTTTCTGAAAACACACATTGGTTTAAAAGTCTTTTGTTTGGGAGGGAATTTGGAAAACTGAGATTTGTCAGATCTGGTGGTTTTAACTTCATGATGTTGCAGTTTTCTGTAGCAGTTGTTAGCTCTATGCAGATATATTTCTGCATATTTTATATATATGTCAATAACTTCTTTGGCATTCAGTGAATATCAGTAAAATATATTTCCATTAGGATGATGTTTTCAATAAATTCCTCTACAATACACTGAACCTGACAGGCCACGGACATAACCAGGTTTAAACTGAACACCCATGATTATCAGGGTATTAAAAATACCTCAATTTAACTTTCAGTCAAATATTAAGAAAAAAACCATTTATGCCAAGGTTATGGTCACATTGGTCATTCCATGCACAAAGTCATGTCTTCACAGTGCCAGTAACCATTTACACTCGCACCTGGGCTCTGCCTCTCTGCGGTCTTCTAACCACAGATGTTGCTGCCCAGAAAAAGAAAAAAAAAAAACTTCACAGGTGGAACAGAAGAAGTGAAAACTGGAAACAAAGCGATCACAGAGGGGTTTGTAAAGGGTTTATTTGCAGAAGGTTTTTGCCTCTTGCAGCAGCTTCCATCTGTCCATCTCTGTCCTCCTGCACTGATCATGGGTGCCTATAGAGACCTCAACCCCAGGCTACAAAAATCAGGACGTTGCCAACAAGGCGAAACAACACCAAAGCACCCCACGCGCCCAAAGTTGTGACCTCATTTTTGGCACACCCGATCAAGCGCAAGGATAACACCAGCAAAAATAATTTGCCTGTTAATAACTAGGCATAAGCTTTATTACAGCACTGCAGGACTTTATATATGTAATCTTTGTTTCTCCACTTCTTTATTGTTTCTATAAGAAACAACAAGGAAAAAAATACCTGTGAATGCCGACACAGATGATTGTTGCTAACTAAGGAAAGAAGAATCAGCTGAGGGAAACATCAGGTTAAGTCACACCTGATCAACAGTCAGACTCGACTTCATCGTATACAACTCATCGTACAACAGACGTGTTACTCTGGACTATGGGAAATGATTAGCTCTCACTGCTGTGCTCTAAAGTCTTTAATTAACATGTCTGTGTGACAGCGGAGCATGCGTGTGTGTGTGTGTGTGTGTGTGTGTGTGTGTGTGTGTGTGTGTGTGTGTGTGTGTGTGTGTCTATGTGTGTCTTTGTGTGCGTGCGTGCTGGCAAAGAAGTGTGAAATTCGCTAATTAACATGACCACCCTTTGATCCGGGGAGAACACACATATGACATCTGAGTTGGGGTGAGCTGGAAGGATGGGAGGATTCCTGGAAATTTGTGTGCATATATGTGTGTGTGTGGCTGCGTGTGTGGCTTATTGCTGGATGAGTTCAAGGTTAATTCTCACTTTCATAAGCTGTTATGTAAACCTAAAGGTTACCCAAAGCAAAGCACATAAAAGCAGCAAAAGTGCTCATTTGTGTGCAAACACTGGTTTCGATCCACCTGCTTAACGCCCTAGTGATGATTATAATAACTGCCAAGATGATAGCGCACAGAGATGCCTTTCATCTTCCCCAAAGTGATGGTTCATGTTGCGATTGTTTCTAATGGCACAAAGTGTAACACCTACAGTGACCAGGATCATGTTCTTACCCAAAAAGCTCTTTGATCAAAGTCTTAACAGTGATTCGTAAACAGTTTTGGTGTTACATCAGTTTAAGAATGTCTTTTTCCATTTCTGGTAAAAAATAAAAATAAAAATATCCAACGGTGAAGAAACACTGAATAACAGGAAACAATGAATCAGCTGCTCTGTAGCTGCTTAGCTGTACCAGATGGAGCGAGTTAAACAGAAGACAGATGGACAATGAACTGCTTCATCACACCAGTATGCAGGAACCATATTCACTACTGCAATGTGTTTCTTTTACCAAAGATGTTTTAGAGTTTAACGACGGTAACATCCAGAGAAAACACTATTAAATCTAGATTAGTGTCACATCATCTTATTAGAGCGCACTAACCAACCATGGTCAGACTCGTAGACAAAGGAGATTTCTAGTTTATTTTAATCTGGTCTAGGTCCCATTAATTGGGCTATTGTATAGCAGAGACTTGGAGAAACACAAAGAAAAACAATGTATATGTTTGGATAACAAGCCCCTGGCTGCATCATACTGCATCAGGGTTGAAAATTCCCTCCACATTGTGCACAAATGAAGTCCCAAGATGCAAATGGGTGTGTGGATCTGGACTAGTTTGTGAGAAAACAGCCCCTAGTTTTTGTTTTTCATTATTTATTTATTTCCATTTGCTTTGAATCTGTTTAAAGAGCAAATGTTAGATTTTGCAATTGTAAAGAATGCTTCCAAAAATTCCTGGATCCAGATCCGGATACAGAATGACTCCAAAGTTTAATCACTTCTATGTGGGATTAAGCTCCACCTCAGGCACATTTTTCATGTCGTAACTTTTTTGAGTAATCCTGCTAGCAGCCAGACAAACAAACCAAATCAATCACAGAACCGTTGTAGTGGAGGTAAAAATGTGATTTTTACATAAATCATGTTAAAAATGTTTATTTTAGAGTCAGATGAAAAGTAAACAGCGAAATTAGATTCGCTAACTTTGTTAGCAGGCTCCATTCCAGGATACTTTCAGTTTGAATGAATCATCCTGCAGATTCAAGTCAAAAAACACAACACAAGTGTTTTGGGGAGACAATAATGTGACGCAGCAGTTGCAGAGATGACAAGCTAACAGCAAATGGCTAATAGCAAACAGTATTATATGAATCATGCAATTAAAACACACACTACCTGCATCTTTTTTCTCCCTCACAACACCGATGAATGCACTTCTTTTAAGTGTGTTGCATGTTTTGGTTTTGCTGATGTTCTGTCACATTATTATATCCCCAAAAACATTTGCTATCTGTTTAGCTAGAAAAGATTAAAATGCTTCTAAAGATTCCTGTGTTTTGTGAGTTTCTGGTTTTTCTACCTACACTCTGTTTTGTTTAACCTCTTTTGTGTTTTCTGTGCTTTTGCAGCGTTTTTTCTATTTGCATTTGACCTCTCAGGGCCACCGTAAATTAACGCAATTAATCAGTGACTTAATCACGAATAGAAGTACCCTGACCAATATTTGAATATCCGTTTATTTTCTTCCTATCATACTCATTTGCAGCTTATCTTAGTTTCACATCCTTTGTTCTCAGTCTGTTTGAACGCTGGTGATTTTATTGCTCTGGTTATATTTTTCACTTAAACAGACTGTTGGGCCTCTTTATATATTTGAGTCCTTCTCTCCTCACCATTCCTTTCTGATCTATCCTTTCCCTCACAATCCACATCTCAGTCTGTCCATCCTCATCACGTCTCTCTGTCTCTGCCACATCAGCTCAGCTCTGCAGTCTCTCAACGTCTCTATCTGCTTTTTTTCACCTGCGACTCTGTCACATTGAGTTCTCTGCTCTTTCTGTCTCTTTTCTTTTTCTGTTTATCTCTCCTCTTTCTTCCTTCTTCCACCTCCTCCATTTTTTCTCCCCGTTCCACCTTCCCTCCCCCTTCTTCCTCCTCCCTCCTCATATCTCTCTCTCTCACTCTGTTCCCCTCTATCACCTCCTGGGTAATGACAGGGGGGACAGGTGGAGACCAGACCATCTCTACCACCAGTCTGTGTGTGATTGTGTGTGTGTATGTGTGTGTCATTTACACACACATACACACACAGATGGTGGACAGGGGTCCCTGCCGGCCAGCCTGTCTGTCTGGTGATGGGGTGTTGTTGTTGTTGAGTGCACTCAGCCACACATGATTAGCTAGACAAACACACACATGCAGACACACACGCATATGTAGTCCTTTCTACGTGGCACATATGGGGCTCAGCACCAAAACAAGTCACCTGCTATTCCAGTCACACATACACAGACCCACACACACACACACACAGGACTGAACAAGAATCAGAGGGCTGTGGAATTGTCAGTACTGATTATGGATAATTGTGTGTGTGTGTGTGTGTGTGTGTGTGTGTGTGTGTGTGTGTGTGTGTGTGTGTGTGTGTGTCTTTGCTTTACGTAACATTATCACTACGCAATTAATTTTCTTACATGTTATCCTCAGACTGTGGCCTTATTCTAATTTATGCAGTGGACTAATTAACCATTAATGCTGTTTATGCTGTTTTTGGCACAATATAATGAAACTTGGTTAAAGGACTGGAAGTGTGAATAAAGATGGAATTTAATGGGATTGATAAAGTTTATGTAAATCAGTGAATTTATATGCACCAGGTTAGAGTGAAGTTGAACAAACTTTAACGCAGTGGGAATAAAAAGGGCGATTAGAGATGATTGGTCAAAATGTATATCTCCTTAAGATTTCTTTCGTTTAAATGAAGAAAATATACTATTAATTTTTGAAACTGAGAAATCCAAAATGATGTAGAACACAAGAGAATAACAAGGCAATTAAAACAAATAATACATTTCTGTTCCCTGCATTGTAGACAGGTAACTTTGCTTTCACACCTAAACAGAAAAATGAGTATAATAGGGGTTAGAGTGGAATATGGCAGGTGGGGGAAACCCTAAGACTGATTACATTGGTGCAGTGTTGGGAAAAGAATTGCTTAGAAATAAGTCACAATTATTGCTCTTGTGTGCTCTAGTGTTTCCTTGTGTACAGGCAGTGATCAGCTGACCTGTGCTGCTGTTTACAGATTTAGCTGACATTGCCAACCTGTTAAACTAGCTGTCCCCAACCTTTTTTACGCCACGGACCAGTTTAATGTCAGACAATATTTTCACGGACTGGCCATTAAGGTGCTGCGGATAAATACAACAAAATAAAATGATACGACCAAGACAAAAACTGTAGTATTTTGTAAATATAATAATAAAGGCAAATTCACTGTGTAATTGTGTAACTTGGTTCAAAATAAGACACACAACTACAACACGGGAAATGACCCAGGGAAACCGAGTTAACGATAAAAACCCTGAAAACCATAAATTTCACACCCAAGCCTCAATTCTCATGGCCCAGTACCAAACGACCCGCGGACCGGACCGCTGTGTTAAACAGTAATGCTAGTATCACCATGGAATTCACTGAGTAAATCTAATCAGCATCATCACTTTATATTCAGACTGATGTCTGATACCCTTCATGTAAGCTAACATTGACCATGAACACCACAGCCACTCTGCACCAGTACAACATAGTGCATCAGTGGAAACTCACCACAGTACTGCAAACTAACCTGTTTAGCCCACACAAAACTGCCCAGTATTTTTTCATTTGACCTTTAAATACACAAACACAAAGTTTGCATATTTGTTTGTTTAGCAAAATACTGAAAAGACATAACTTCACATCATGTACAGATCAGTTTGAAATATATATATACACACACATATATTGGTTTGGGCATGCTGCTTTAATAGGTTCCACTCTTTTTGTTTCAAGCTTTCCACCAGATTTGTGAAACTGGTTGTACAGATTTGCTCTCACTGGCTACAACAAAATTACTGAGCTCCTACACCGATGTTGGGCAATAAGGCTTGGCTCAAAGCTCAAGCTCATCCCAAAGGCACTGGGGGTCAAGCCTGTGCAAGCCAGTTTGGTTGTCTTTAAGCCAGACTGGGAAAGATACTTTGTGGGCTGAATTTTGTGCACAGAGAATGTAGAATGTTGAAAAAGGATACAAATAGTTACTCAAGTTGCATTTTTTTTGTTACTATGACAACCAACCAGAACCAGCTGGTAATTTATCACAGAAAATAAATAGTATAATGTAGATGAGGAAAGTGTATTTTATGCACTTTTATATGAAACTATGGAGACGAAAACAAGTCTCATCAGCTTGTCACCTTCATACAGCGGCAGAGGAAAAGTGGCCTGAAATGAAGGAATACCTCGATACATGCCTTTTTGATGATCGCTCCATTGCATTTTTCCAGCTCAGTAACAATGACACTGAGCAGGTGCAGCACAGGTGCCTGATACCCAACAACATGTGTCACCTTGACATCAAACTGTTGTCACGTGTCACACTGTATTTCTCCCAGCGGTACCTCAATGGTTGTAGAGGTAACAGTGCCTTTGAGCAATGCAGTGCATTCCCAAAGTGGGAGTAAACAGGAAAGCTTGAACTCTAGATGTAATAAGTAAAGCATTTTTCTTAGTACTTCTATAAAATTTGCCATGTGAGGATCGCCAAAAAACCTCTTCCCCTGTCAGTACTTCACCAAGAAGGGCACACTGGGAATAGTCATTAAGATGACCTCCCTTTGATCCGGGGAAAGCAAACATATCTGATTTGTGGAGAGCCGGAGAGATTGGAGGATTCCTGGAAATTGCGTGTGTGTGTGAGAGAGAGACAGAGAGAGAGCTCTCCATTTATATATTTCTTTGATTCTTAGATGTTTCTCTTGGCTTATTTATGCTTCATATATTTCATATACATGGGTTTATCTCTGTTCTTATCTGCACTCACATCATATCCTCGTGTCTTTGCATCACTGACTTGCAGACACTGTGTTTGGTCATACAAGCCTATTATTAAAATGGATGAGTGACCTTCACAGGGTCATGTCGCACACAGTAAAACCCCTCTGTGCTGTTGCTGTGCACAGTTTTCAGCCCTCCTCTCCCTCTTTCAGACTGGCATGAAGGCTGTGTTTCCTCACAATGGAGCTTCAAGCATAGCAGCAGTTTTATTTTACACACAACTCTTACAAAGACACCGAGGTTCAGCGATGGGCCAGTAGAGCTATAATAGGATCTGCTGGTTTATTTGACGTGAAGATATCACATTTACACCAGGATGCCTTAAAAAATAAACAGAGGCAGAGAATTGGTGTGTTTTATAGGAAATTTACTGAGGAAATTAACTGACTGATAAACTATCATGTAAAACCCAATAAACTCATTAATGAGGCTGAATTGTTTTACAAACTGCTTTTATATAACAACTGAAGAGCTGCATTGTTAATTAGTGAGCTTTGGATTCACAAGTATGATGATTTTGTTGCCTTTCTTCCTTTTTTCACTCTTCATGCAAAGCTAAGCCTGTGAATGACTTGCTTTGGTAACAGTTTGGAAACTGTTGGTAGCATCCAACTATAATGTGAGAAGACAGAATAAAACTGATGTGTAAACGTATCAAAGAAGAGAAAGCAGTAACTGTTTTCAGTTAGTTGTGGGATTCGGGTCTCGGGTCTTTTTGCTCAAGCTGGTCGGTAATGCACAAAAGTCTTGAGCCAGCCTCTCATTTCTTTATATTTGATAGGAAATTAGAAAATAGCTGCAGCAATTTATTGAAGCATGTGCAGTTTGTATGATTCTAACAAGTTTGAAATTCAGTATTTTGTATCATCATCTTTATTCTTCAACACAACCTGAATTGTCTTAGCCAACCACCTTCTTTAAGTAATCCCCAGGAATAGCTCTCCAGGCTTCTTGAAGAACTTCTTGAAAATGGTATTACATTGCAGATCAAAATCTGAGCTTAGTTTTCTGCATTCAGAACTCAACTGGTCTTGACAAGATCCTGCACACCACTGGCTTAAATGCAGTTCTAAACCAGCTGCTTTAGATACCTGTTGTACCTCTTTTCTGACCTCCTCTGTACATACTAGCGAACAAAATTTGAACCAAAAATTTTACATTTGAAATCATCACATCATCAGACCTGTTTTTCAGGTTTTTAGTCCAGTTCTCTCCGTCTCCTTTCCAGCATTTCCTCCCATTGAGACCATTTCTGATGAGGCTTCAGTGAACAGTAGATGGATCAATTGAATGGTCTGATGCATCTCTCAGGTTGTGTGTCAGGTCTTTGCTGGATTTCACTTGACCTTCAACTACTGCTGGTCTGCTGTAGATAGTTTCTAGCCCTACCACTTCTTTTGCCCTCTGTTTGTCCAGTTTCCTTAATTTTTTTAAGGACACACTGCACACTGTGCTAAGATATGCCAAGTTTTCACCTAATAGCTCTTTGGAAATCACTCTGTTAATCCGAAAATACAATTTTATGCCTTTTGAACTATGTTATCTTTGACAGATTTGTCCAACTCATAATACCAACACCAATAAATATTAACATAAACAGTTTCCTAGCATAATATTTGAATTTAAACATATTGATATTCACTGTAGGTTTTTCCTTGATTTTTCAGTGTGAACTGCAAATGCCATCAATGACTATCACCATGCAGTTTTCACATTTTCAGTGTTTACATCACCAGCATTGTACTCCTGATGTGACCTCCCACTCACCAGTCCACATAGAGAGTTAGGGAGTTATGAAGTTATTTTAGATCATAATAGAACTTTTCATTAACATTAACATCATTTGCAGCTGTGGTGACACTATGCTGGGCCACCTGTCCCTTCACCTCCTCCACTCACCTCAGCTCCCCTCCGTTCGACCCTGGGACCTGCGCTGACGGAGCAGCAGCGTCCTGCAGAGACACGGAAGACAGAGAGGCGGAGACTGAGGAAGAGACAGGGTGGAGATAAACAGAGAGAGAGAGTGTAATCTATCTGCAGACGGACAGGGTGCTGCTGCAGTAACATCCTTAATCTGACTGGCAAGGCCTGATGCTGATCTGACAGCTCCCGCTGATGTACTGTGGAGGGAAGAGATAGGAGCAGCACACATGAACGCATGCACACACACATCCATTGCAAGGCTTTTTGGTGGCTACACTCGAATCCTTTATACTATATTAAAATATTACACTGAAATATGTGATTAACAGCGATATTTCATAGTTTTATTGTTATTGCTGCTATATAATACTATTACCAAATTTAAGAGCTAATAAAACTTGTGCCACACAACTAATAGTAGGTGTAGTAAAGAAAAGTGTGTTCGGTATTTTGAAGTAGCGATTAAACTAAAAAAATCTTATCAAATATTTTACTTAGATTCCTCTGATACATCTTTTGCAACTAGAATATTGATTTTGTGACAGGTTTAGTAATTTTAGTGATTTTCATTAATGGCATCAGCTACTCATTAAAGATTGAGAAAACTGTCAGGAAACAGATAATATCTGTGATAAAGATAATGAGGTCTGAAAGTTTAGCTTTCACTCTTCTCAAAGTCTCAGGTGAACACGTGTTGTGAGACACTAAAACGGCTTTGAAATCAGTGGTGTCAAACATGTGGCCCAGGGCCCAAACACAGCCCACCAAAGGGTCCAGTGCAGCCCACTGGATGCCTTTGTAAAATGCTAAAGACTGAAGAGTCAGTGATTACTCCAGATTTTCAACAAATGTCCTGCTTTTCCTTTTATGGTGATGCCAAACTTACTACACAGGACTGAGTTTTTATCACACTAGGCAGGATTTTTTATTTATCGCAATAATCAAAACATAAAAACATAAAAACAACCAAAAACAGTCTAGATGTGAAGGATTTGTGCCATTTCTTACTGTATATTGTAATATTAATGTAAGTAATAAATGAAGGTGGTAATACAGAGAAATTATTTTTAAAATTATTTTTTTCTTAAAGGTACTTATCGGAAATTACATTTTTATGTTGTTATTATTATTATTATTATCATTATTATTATTACCCTTCTTTTTTTAACTTAAAAACATTTCAGAAATATCCAAAACAGACTAAAGCATGTAAAGAAACAAAACGTTTATAATTCCTGCCAGCAATGTCAACAAAAGCTGAACTAAGGCCAGTTTGTTCCTTTATTTATACTTTATTGTTATGCTACTTATTACTACAAGATACAACAGCGAGTCAGTCAGTGCAACCTTTTTTTAAGGTTTCCTTAGCATTTTAGTTAACAAAGCAAACATGGTATTTGTTTAATATATTTTATAATATATTGATATTATTATTATTTGATTACTTTTATATATTTTTTTACTTTTATATTACTTTTATTTTAATTATTTGATACTTGTTTATTACTTGTACTATTCGCTACTCACTCTCCATTAATATATCCTACTTTTGTGCAAAAGAAGAAGGACACAACTGTGTCTCTCAGCACAGAATGAACAAGTGAAACTACATAACAGGACAAACTTTTTGGCTTTAAATTTATTAGAGTGTGTGTGTGGAAACGGTGGAAACTGACTGTTTTAGATCATTTGTACGAGAACTAAAGGAAAGAAAGTGTTTTGGAGACGATAACAAGCCAATGGTTGATAAACTTTTTTTCTTTTTTTGAACCATGGCTTTCTGTGCACTGAACACAGTAATTATCTGTAAAGCTACAGTATGGGGTGGACAGCAGGACTTTCCACAGACTGCTTTCAGATGTTTATTGCAACAGTTAACGTTAACTGACTGCAATAACCAAGAACTTGGTTAAGTACTGTGTGTGTGCACGTGATGAATCTAAATGTATTAATCCCATCCTTTTAGCTCTGTCTTATTAGATTCCAGCTCTGATTTGTTCTCCAGCTTATGCTGTGTTGAGATTATATCCTGGGCTGTAACAGATCAACTACACAGGACAAAAAACAGTTTGGCGTGGTCTGTAGGTTCGTCGTGGCTTGCAGAAGGCTTGGATTATTCTTACTGTATGGTTAGTGGCTCTTTAATATGTAACAAAGAAATGAAAATAGATGGTATTGTAATTATTTAATCAGTGTACTCATACGTGCATAAGTATAAACATGCATGTGAAGACTGTGAAACAACCACCATCACTAGCCACCATCCACACTCCTCCGTTGGGTCCATGAATAATGCAGAACTCCCATTTTCATACCACTTCCTCTTCCCTCCCCTCATCCCCTTTTTTCTCCTCCTCCTCTTCCCCTGTGCCATAGTAAAAATAGATCCATAAACCTGCAAGCTTTCGCTCTGGTGTTTACACCATCATGGCCCTCCCCACTGCTCTCCCTCTCTCTCTCCTGACAGTAGGGTTATTACTCTCATTCATCTCAGCCTGTTCTCTCTATCCTCCACGGGAGCCAGAGAGCAGAAACAAAAGAAGAGGTTGTTGGGCCAGACTGCGAGCAGAGAGAAGGTCCTCAGGTAGCATATAGATGCTTAATCTCCATATCTTTATTATGTTGCTCATAAAAATAGCCCTATGCTCCACGTCTCCCCCTTCCTCCTCCGTGTGCACTCACTCTCAGCTCAGGGGAAATGACGAGCTCCTCTGCCAGACATTAAATGTACAAAGTGGGATGCACCGAAAGGAAAAAAAGATTAGATGGCCTCTCCTTCTCTGTGGATGTAAAGCAGTAATAAGTTTAGTTGTCAGTGCATCATCGTGGAGGTAAGATGTGAAAAACTGCTGTAAATTCACTTTATAGATTTTTGTTTGGTAAATTAAGTATGTCTGCTTTTTCCTCAAGGTAAATAATATTAGACTTGTTAGTGGATTGAAGCGATCTTTATGAACATAGAGAGGTTTGAAGCAAACCAAACTAGCTTGTTTCACTGAGTAGCTAACAAAAATAACCCGTGAATTGCCACTGAAGAAAACAGGATGTGAAAAAAGAAACTTGACATGCAGACTTAACTTAAACCCTCCCCCCAACCCAGTACTGTCTGCTTATAGGTCAGAAACTCTAACAGGCACAGCAGACTTGCCCAAGTTGTGGACTTTATATCCTAAAAGGGTGCACGTGTGGCTTATATAGAAATCTTTAGTGTGCAAAGAGTTTGGAGGTCTGGGTCTTTCTTATATAGCTTTTTCATAATTAAACCTCCAAATAACAAGGGTGTAGTATAAGCTTTGTGCTTCTCTGCTCCAATATAAGGCTCATTACGTCCATCGCCAAGAGCTTTTCATTAGCTAACTGCATCATCATTGGGTTACAGGTTACATTAAAATCCCCCACATTAAAGTCACATCAATCCAAGAAACTTGGTCATTTGATCATCAACCAATGGCCTCTAAGCAACACTTAAACATCCTTCCTGATTTATGAGCAAGATATTATTTGTCAGCATCTTCTAAACTCACGAAGTCATATCTGTTTTATGATATGATAACACTATGATTATGGTCAGTTTATGTTTAGGGGTTTGAGTAAATTAGTTAATAAACATTGTACTGAAGTTAGCAAATAGTCATGGTTATGGTTTAAAGGATGAATGACCATAAATGACGCCGAGCTCCTTTCTATAGGGATGTTGCCGTTCTGTTATGATGTCACATGACTTCCTTTGTTGGTTTGATCATAGAGCTGCTGTAGGCTCTGTAGCTTGTTTATGTCATTTGTTGTTTTGGTGCTCACTAACTGCAACTCTGTTTAGGAGCAGCGTTCAGATTACAACCATCTTTGAATTTGTTTCAGGTTTGCTGACAAAATTGGGCACTTTCATTTTGGCAATTTGTTTTTTCTTGATTTTTTTTTCTGTTTTTTAATTGTAGTTTTTCACTAAATCTCATTAACAGGATTTCTAGCCTTACTTTTTTCATGTATTTTTCCCTTTTTCTCTTCCAAGCAGTTTAAGGCTACGTCCACACTGATGCGTTTTTGTTTGGAAATGCATCGTTTTCTCTCCGTTTTGGCCTCCCGTCCACACTGAGACGGCGTTTTTCGCTCATGGACAACGCAGCGTTTTGAAAATGCTCTCGAAGATGCATACATTTGAAAACGGTGCTTTCACATCGCAGTGTGGACTGCGAAAATGGAGACTTTCTAAAACGATGACGCATGTTAGTCATATGATGCAGTCATGTGACCAATTAAACTAAGATAGCGGAGGGTATTATACAGCGGTTGTTTTGTTTGCTCTCAATTTTGACAGCCCTATTAAAGATTAATATCAGTCTGTACATGCTCCTGATAGCTTTTCTTCAAATTCTTTAATTCTCACTCGCTTTTGCAACTTTGTACCTTTGTGTTACTCACAGCAACAACTCCACCTCATTGTTAGTCCATTTAACAAACTCGGTGCTTTTCCTCAACATTTTGCCGCGACGTTTCAAAGAGCCGGAAAGTAAATAAATGGCAGACAGAAATGAGGCAGGTCGAATCTTCTTGCATTTCACACATGCGCAGTACTGGAACGTGAGCGTTTTCGGCCGTTTCAATGTGGACGCGCAGCCTCAAGAGTTATTCCCCACCCCCAGCCGTAAAAGGCTGCTGGGGTATTGTTGTCACCTGACCACATTAAGGCCTTGCGGACATGCAAGTTTGTAAATGCAATAACTCGAGAATAAGACAATGTAGGATCTTGAAATCGATACCATAGATGTGTCTACTAGGAGGCTGAGGGTTAGCAGTGGCAGCCACCAGTATTTTTATTTACTATAAGCTGTTCCTGACAATAAGACCGCCCCTCCCTGAGCCTGGTACTGCCAGTGGTTTCGTCCTATTAAAAGGGAGTTTTTCCTTCCCACTGTCACCTAGTGCTTGCTCAGAGGTCAGTCATTTGATTGTTGGGATTTTCTGTTTATTACTGAGGGCTCTTTACCTTAGAGTGTAAAGCACCTCGAGGTTACTGTTGTTGTTGGCGTTATATAAATAAAATTGACTTGAATTCGGGGTGCATCTTGTTACACTGTTATCACAGAAACAACTGGATGTCCTGTAATACAAAACCAATGTGTGCATTTTCCCCCTTTTCTTTTACATTCCTATGTACTAAACAATTTATGTAAGCTAAGATGTTATCAAGTTCCATTAAATGGATAGTTAGAAAAGCTTAGATGTCATTTCAACAAACCCGATGGTGAACAGTAACAATAAGCTGCTTTTTGAAGCCTCCTGAGTTACTGTGGATGTATGTTGAATCCTGTTATTGCTGTAGAAAGCTTACATGCTGTACTACAAAGCGAGAAAGTTATGGCAACAGTAACTGAGGGTGACAATGGGGAATGCTTTTCATTCATTCTCTTCTCTCCCATGGATTTTTTTTTTTTTTACACATCACTGGACTTAAATAAGCTTTTATATAATAAATGATGAGACACTTATACTGTGAAAGGGGCACAAAGGCCTCCACGCAGAAGGGAACAGCAGTCCGGTTAGTAAACATTAACAGCAAATTTGACAGGAGACAAAGTGGAAATTGAATGCATGGATACCCTCCATTGACGAAGGTCTCTTTGTGCTACTTTTCTCGCCTTCTCCTCCGCACCTTCAAAAGGTCACACAGTAGACTACAAAAAAATCCCATTTGAACCTTTTGAACACGTGGAAGAGGAGTTTGTTACGCCGATGCTCGTCCCACACAGGTTTCCCCTCCACACAAACTCACCACAGAGCATTTCAAACGAGCGAATGTCAGGCTGTGATTCAGGGATGTTGGACCGAGTCTACATAAGCCTGTTTGTGCGTCGCACAGACGGAGGAGCGCAAACAGTAAAACCTCTGACAGTCTGCCACTGTCTGAACCTGTGATTCAGTTCAAAGAGCAGAGAGAGGTGTGCTAGACATGGAGGAGGAGAGCGCCACAGACCCACATTTCACCTCTCAAGGTGACAGCATTTTGAAAACACGTCGAGTCTGTCATGCTTTTTGATTACATGTGGCGTGTGAGGTATTGCTGAGTAGTGCTTTTGTCACAGCCTCCGCTGTCTTGATCTGCGTTTGATGCAGTTTTCCAGGAATCACTCTTTAAATTTCCCCCAATGTATATTTTTCCACATTTTTAATAACGTTCATTATAAGGCACGACACCACTGGGGAATATCACAGATACAGACAGCACTATAGAGACACTTGTCATATTTGTGCGTTTGTGTCTGCCGGAAAAAAATCATCAGCCGCAGACTGCAGCGCTAGCTTTTGGGCTGTCACTTCAAAAAATGAAAGTTGTAGCCATTAAAAACTAACACGTAGCTGATGTATTCACATTGTCATCTGAATGCTTCGCATTTAGTATTATCCTAAGTAGCTCAGTGTGTTTATGGCGCCATGTCTTCACAGCCTCTGCGTGCTGAGTTTTCCACAGCGGCGTCCTCATTTGGCGACAGTCGATTTAAAAAAATATCGTTTTTTGTCACCGAGGGAGTGTGAGACTGATGAATTTTAAAAAGGCACCTTAATCACGCTGCCAACAGCAAAATTGCTTCCATATTACTTCTCAGGCCATTTGCTTTCTAATTATCTGTCCAGCATGACTCCCTGCTTTACTCTATTTTCAATCAACAGCATGTTTGGGTTATTGGGGGGTTTTGATAAACCAACAAGGCATGCAGTAGAGCAAGGTCACAACAGCAGAGTACAAGACATGTCCTTTTGTGCTTTTATACAGTTACATTTTTTAATAAGGAGAGCTTATTGTTGATGTAAACTATGTATTCCTGAAATTTAAATGACATAGCTCTACACTGAACATGAAATGAATGCAGACTGATGTGTGTGTGTACCATCTGTGCTGGTGTTTCTCTGTTTTTACCCCCACCCCCTCAATTCAATCAGCAGTTCAAAGCCCTGAAAATACAGATGTAGTCATCCTCAAGGATATGAGTTTTCTAAATGTACCTGTTAAACAAATTCCCACTTTTTGCTCCAAGGTCTAACAAGGCAGTACAAACAGATTCACAGCAGTGTAGAAAGAGGTGATTTATAGATATCCGCATGCACGTGTTGTAGAGGATCACATGGCATAAACTGCACTTCTGGAAGTATCGCATTGTTGAGACACGCACGAGCAGCAGACGTCACAATGTTTAGCTAATTTAACTCTTTCTGAGAACTGCATCAGGGGTTTTACATAAGTCGCTCATTTAAATAAGGCTTACAGTTTGCATTATTGAGGGCTTGGCCGCTTTGACTGACAGCCGAATGCTGCCACATGTGGTTGTAGTCAGCGTATGTCTGTTAGGCCCGCATTACAGAGCTATACACCTCTTAAACTTTGTGCTCTTAGTGCCGTTTAGTTTTTAAAAAAAAATCCAGTCCCATCAGTCTGATAAGTACAATGTCCCGCTGTGCAGGTAATTACAGATGCACTTTGCTAGTCAAACCCACTAAAGTTAGCTGACAGCATAGTACTTCACCCTCTAGTCCAAATACAGTCCAGAAATACCAACATGGTAGCAGGCAAAAGGCTGGAAGAGAAAATTTTCAAACTCGCATCATATCATATGTTGTATAATTTTTGAGAAAGATAAGAATGCGAGTTAAGATCTCCGCCACTGGTGAATAAGCAGAAAAGCAGCAAACAAAGACGCTGTGAGCGATCAACATATGGCACAAAACTAAATCAAGTGAGAGAAAGTACACTGACAACAGTACGTGGTAAATGTGTGGAGACTCAGACTTTTGTGAATATGAAACATGTCGCAGACACATCGTGACACCGTCTCTTTCACCATTTCTTGTGACAAGTTTTTTTTTCCAATCTCTCTCTTTTTTTTTTAATTACCCTCTGGGCATCCTGCTGTCTCCAAAGCCTTTGAAATAGGTTTTAGATTGGCATTCGATCCCCCTGCTCTCCTTCACTTTAGACACGTCTTTCTTCTTCTTCATTTCTTTCATGCAGAGCACCTTGGCCGCTGAAAGGGAGCGTTGGAGAGCTCCACGGTTATTCGATGTGAAGGCACATGACATAAAGTGAAAGGATAGGAGAGAAGATTTAAAGGAAAAAAGGAAAGGAAACAAGGATGTAAAGAGACAAGGAGAGAACAGGAGAGACCGAGAAATGAAACAGAGAGAAGATTAAAGTGGACAGGAAAGAAGATGAAAAGAGAGAGGGAAAAAGGAGGGGAGGGGAAATTCAAAGAGGACAGAAGAGGGGAGGATGAGCAAGGAAGGGTGACAAAGGGATGAGTGGACATAAAAGAGAAGAAGAAGAGACGATCGAGGGTAAAAGAAAAGAAGAAAAAGTGGTGGTAGAAGAGACAAGGAGAGGAGAGAAGGAATTAAGGTTAAACGAGGGGAGAAGAGGAAATAAGGATAGGGAAGGAGACAGCATAAAAGACAAGAGGAGACACGAGGACACATGGTGTGGAAATGAAAAAGGGAGAACATAAAAAACAAGGTGAGTGGGTAAAAAGGAAAAAAAAGGGGGAGGTAAATGTAAGAGAGGAAAAAGGGAGGTGAGAAGGAGAAAGAAGAGAAGGAAAAAAAGGAGGAGAAAGTGAAGGAGGTGGAAAAGAAACGACTCCGAGAAGAAAGAAGAAGAAAAAGAGAGGACAGGAGGTGGATGAGAAGCCAATCGTTCTTTACCCAGGGGGGAGGCGCGGCGGGGGATGGGGGGGTGGGGGGACTCCTCATCCCTCTCTCCTCCAACTGATCCTCCTTCTTCAAGGTCAACCACACGCATGCACACACACTCATGTACACACAAAACAGACGCATATACACACACACACACAGGCAGGCGGTTGGCAGACACGGTACACACCAAAATACACACCAAAATACACACACACACACACACAAATGCATTTAGTCGAGCTCAAGTAGAAAAGACGCCTTCTGCCCGCTTTTTTCTCTCTGACTCTGTGTACCAACCAGCCAAATCTCACTCAACCATCTGGAGATAAAAACATTCTTCCCATACACACACACACACACTCGCAGAGACACAAATACACACGCACACTGTGTGTTTATGATAATAGACCAAATGCCTCTATTGATTCTTTCTCTTTCTCTGTCTGTCTCTCTCCCTCTGTGGTTGCATGTAAAATCACTCTTATGTCTCGCTGCATTCTCCTTCTTTAAAATATCTATTCCTCTTTCCTTAGACAAAAAAGAAGAAACAAATATATGACTTCTCCGTATTAATACATCACCCGCTCCTCATGATCATTACATCATTACGCAGGGATCTAAAACGCCGTGGCCAAAAATAAAATGCAAGAACCAAGACTGCAAAGAAAAAAAAAGATCTTGCCCGAGAGGTGAAAGTGAAGGCGCGAAAGTGTCGTAGAAACCCCAGGTGCTGTGAACCAGATGGGGTTTGAATTCACATGAAACAGGATTAAATGTGCCTGCTTAAAAACACAGAAAGTGCTGAAGGAAAATGTCAGACATGGACGTTTTACCAGTATTAGATCGGTAATGGAAGGCTCACATGATTGCTCTTGTATTAGCTCCCTGCTGCTACCTGAAAGCATTGTTGTGATGCATTTGCAGCTTGACAGCTGTTAGTGAAACGTAAATATAGTTTGTAATTTTGTGTGTGGTTGTTTTGCTGTGCACATTGTCAGTCTTCATTTTACTACAATCTTGTTTCATCTGTTTGATATTTTTTCTGCTGTGTTTGGCTTGGCTTTGCATCCCTGTGTCATCCTGGTTCGTGAGGGGTAATTCTGCTGAGCCACCTCTTGGCTTCTGGCTACTGACTAGAGAGATTTTAGTGAAACTGTTTTTCCTACACAAATGGAAACCTTTACCTGTGGGACTAAGTTTTCTCGGCATTGGTTATGTAAGGAAATGTTTAGTCTTGTAGTGGTGACTCTTGACCTTCTGGAGTAAAGGAGGAAGTGTGATGTCAAGAGTGAAATCTCGAGGAAGGTAAAGGAATGAGCACCAATAGGGACAAGATATCACACAGACAAGCCCTATAGGTGTGATCGACGTGTTGTCATTTCTTCAAAAAGAGTGCAATTTAGTTTCAGGGAACCCAGTGGTAAATGGAAACCAGTGGATAACGGCTACATGTAGCTATGAGTAAGAGACAGCTTCAGTGCTACTTAGGAGATATTCTCTATGCATGTTGAATATCTAGGATAATAACATCACCTACACGCAATTCTAGATGCATGTTTCAAAAAACAGTTCCTTGTTAGAAGCCGTGATGGTGATGGAGGGTGTTGGACTGCTCGTACGTTTCCACTCATGTAAATCCGATCCCTGTTAGATTCCAGGTTTTACTCCTTTGTAGAGCTGCGGTATCCCAACTTTCAATGCCAGGATTTTACAAATATATGTTTCAAGTCTCAAAAACAACATTTATCTTTTAATTAAAAGGCTGTTTTGTACCTAATTTTTTCTGTTTGACGAAGTCTGTGTGGATTTTTTTTTCATGACGATCCAGCAAAAACGGTTAAAAATCAGCAGAGCTGAAACCTCTAATGAGACGTGGAGAACAGGCTGTAAAATATTCCTCCTCTCCTCTTTGGGTTAACCCCCACCCCCACCTCAGCACCTCCTCACCTCTTGTTCTTTTTTCCCCCTCTTTATTTTAATATATATAACTGGCTGCAAATTCACTGCTGTTCATTACCCAGGCAGGGTCAAATCCCCAAACAATGTGTTTGGTGCCACAATAAAAAGGGTGTTTTTTACGGCGTGTAGCAGTAAAATGCTATTAAACAGATAAAACACCGACAACGAGCATCAAGAGGATTATAAAAAGAATTGCCTTGATAAACTCCGCATATCTGCGCGGTGACACACCAGCAGCTCTCGTCTCTCCAGTCCTGGGTAGGACGAGCCAGAGACCGAGGAGCACATGGTCTCAGAATTTTCGCAGCTTTACAGCGCCACCATGTGGTAAGGTCAAAATACCAAGCTTTGGTTTCGGGGAGGAGGAAAAAGAATGAAGGTAAAAAGAAAGAACCTTGGACTGCATAGCCATTTTCACAAATGCACAGCAGCCCTGAAGTTCTCCAGGCATCGCCCAGCAGAGCTGTGCATGAAAACAAAGCTCATGAGAACAGAGCTTATTATTCATATCCATCTATATTCGTGTGGTTGGAGAGGGTTTGAGCAGTGAAGTGTGTAAATTCCTCTTTTTCTTCTACCAATTCTTTTTTTTTTTGCATTTTTCCCAAAGATTGGCATTGTCATAATTCGTGTGGCATTTTTAATCCCTCACTTCTTCTGAATCTTTGCACCATTCATCGTCTACTCTAAACATCCATCCATCAGATTTCTGAGCCTCATATCCACATCGGGGTGGGAAGAGAGCTGGAGCTTATCACTGCTATTATTAGGAAAGAGGGAGGTTACACCTTGAACAAATCACCAGTTCATTGCAAGGCTAACACAGGGAGGCAGCTGCTCACATCCACACCGAAAGCCAACTTGGATTCATTCATTTCCCTAACAGTTGCCTGTGCTGGGAAGAAAATGAGCAGGCACTAGTAGAACATGCAAAGTCCATAACAAAGGGCCCCGGCTGACGAGGAGGTTTGAACCTAGAACTTTGCTGGTAAAAAAAAGTTCTAGGTTCCCCCGTTTTTTCCAAAATGAGGTCTCAACAAAAATCGACGACAACATAGCAAGAAGATCCTGAGTTCAAATCCCAGCTTCGGATCCTTTTGTGTGCAGTGTGCAAGTTCTCCACATGTTTGGACACCCTGGCCAAAGATATCCATATCAGGTTAATTGGTGATTCTAAACTGGCCTTAGGTGTGAATGTGAGCATGACAGATTGTATATTTGCCTGTGTTGGCCCTGCGATAGACTGGCGACCTGTCTAAGTGTACCTGACAGCTGGGATAAGCTTCTGAATTGAATAAACAGAAGAAGATGGATGGATTATTTAATAATAATTAAAAATCAGTACATCTGTTCATCACACTGCCACCTGGTGTCAGTTCACAAATCTACACCTCTCTTTATGCGAGTATTTTCCATGTCGCAAAGCAGTTTCTCCAACTTCACCTAAGAATTTGACAATATGCCCAAAGTAAGTTTAACATTTGATTATTTCTGACTGTCATGAGCCTTTTAATTATGACAGCTTGGACACTGATCATATCCACTTTATTTCTTCTTCATTGAAAATCACAGTTATCTGTTACATCTGACTATGTAATGTCTGATATGGCCATATTTGTTCATTTCTACATATAGAACGTTTTTTATTGCAAGATTTAAAAATCTAGCTGACATATTTTTGCTCATTCTTGGATGTGTGATACAGAATATTTTTTTAGCAGGATTTAATTATGTATCATACCCTGAGACACGCTGCTTAAAATTCTAACCCAGTGATTAGGTAGTAAAACTGGATCTGTGTCCTCTTGAGTCCCAGGCTAGAGTTCAGTCTCCTCATTAGCATAAACGCCTGAGAGAAAATCTGCAAGTACTTCACATTAAGTTTGCAAAGTTCTCTCTCTCTCTTTTGTTTGCCTTTGGCTCATCTCTTGAAAACTTCTCACTTGAGATGGTTTACGTTTTCCAGCAGATTGAATGCCTGCAAAATCTACTCGTGCACATGCTCAGCTGGTCTTATGCTCCCCTCTTGTGGTTAGATTCTGAATGGCTACAGCAAGTTTGTCTTTTTCACAGCAAAAAGTTGGGTTGTCATAATTTGACAATCATTATGTGTGCTAAAAGCTTTAACTTTTTCTTCATTTCATCAGAGGCTCTCAGTAAACCATTACAATGTACTTATTTCTGGTTAATGTGACAATGATGTACACTGTACCTCTTGGTTACAAAGAAAGTGAAAGGTGATAAAATGCAGGGCATCTTCACCATCACTGTGAGTCAGACTGTGCTTTGGTGTCAGTAAGGATAAGTTTAATACTGTAGTATTTCTTTTCTTTTTTTTTCTTTTTTTTTAGTTCTGCTGTAAAGTTTTTGCAAGAATTGTACCGACACTGACTTTAATTCCAGCTGTGTACAAGAAGCAGCATTCATCTTTTGAATAAATCTATTCATGAAGAGTTTCCCACTGGGACCTGCCTGAAACTTACTGCAAGAAACACCAGAACAACTAATGGATCTAAGTGTAATCCTCATGCTAAGAGTAGAAGAAAATGGAAGATAGATATATAGATAGAATTTTAAGGGCTTAAGTTAAAACTGCAGATTTTCATTTTAAATGTTTTTCCTAATTTGTAGATCCCCAACGAATTAGTGTATAGGCGTAGTTCAGCACATCAGACAGGCCCTTTCAGACAAACAGACGATCACAATGAGATGTTACAAAGTTGTAACTGGAGGCAGTAACCATATAACTTGAAGAAACAAGACTTATTGTGCCCCAGGAAATATTCAGTAACACATAATTATATTACCATGTGGTAGTAAAAGCACAGACCTGTTACAGTCAAGCAGAGGTTTCATTAGTTTATATGAATAAATCAAAAATATGACAGGAGCTGCAACAAAAAGAAAAACAAGTTAAAATCCTTTAAAAGAATCCCCTGTGAAGTTAGATATTTAACCTTGTTATAATACATTTCTAATAATACAAGTTGTGATCTATAATCGCAGCACTTGATAAAAATTAATAAATATTAAAAAAACAAAAACAGCAGCTCCACTAAACTAACAAATCAATACAACTAACTGGGGACCACTGAGAGGCTGAGGAGCGCCCAATAAGTTTGAGATAAAACCACAGGGCTTTCAAGTTAAGTTAGTTAACTGGATTGTGTTTGTATTAATAACGTTAAAAAAATATATATCTAAAAAAACATAGAAAAAAAATAAAATAAAAAATAAATAAATAAAAATAAAAAGCAGCTTGTCTTACCATAGGCAGTGTGGCCACTAATACTTCGTCGTATACGGCTTTAGATGAACCCAGCGACCCTCACGTTTACAACACACTTTTATGACTACCAGATTTAGCCGACAGATTTTTATTGCTTTTGTTATGTAATTACCGAATTGCAAATAAACCGCTTATTGTTTTGTTTTTTTAAAGATATTTTGCCAGACGTTTCATGGGGCACGAGGGTGTCGTTGCTATCCGTTCATCCTCGCGATTTTCCGGCCTTTTCCGTCCGTACTTCGTTCATTTCCGGTCAGCGTCGCCATCTGCTTTCTCGTCCTTCTCCAATCTCCGTGTTGTTGTTCCCGGTGACGCGGCGGAGGTGTAGCCTGACGCGGGCTCTTACGTGTCGGCCAGAATAAAAGTGGAGCTCCGGAGGCCTGGGAGTGACGAAGGGAGACTGTATCGGTAAGGACGAAGCGGTGTCCGGGGCTCACAGAGACGGGACACTGCCGTAGAAAGTGTCGGTCTGGTCGGGTTCGGCCCGAAGCAAACAAAGAGATCATGGCGCCGCGGTGTGTTTGTAGCAGGATGGAGGGAGGGGAGTCTGCGGCTGTTTGGGAGAAACGGAGCAAATGTGTGGCTTTGCTAGTGAACCAGGATGGGCAGAGTGTTAAGACACCACAAACGGCGGTCGGACTTTAGCTTTGTTAATACGCTCACATGTAAATGATGCTATAGCTGACTGAGCTTTCTGCGCAAAGATTTGCGCTGTTTTCCCCCCCGTTAAAGGCGCACTGAAAACACTAGCTACGATATTTGCGTTTTTCTCCGTTACTTGAAAGACTAAATTGTTATTCTTATATATGTCTATATGTACATTTACATGTATGATTGCATACCCATTTGTATCCACGCTCTTTCGTCGTTAGTGATTTTGCTCTGACTTTGCGTCGATGTGCACACAGAAATGTGACATCGTAGGCCTCAGCGTTTGGTCGCCCGTTAAAAACATAACCCACGGGCCTGTGGATTTAACGCACATTGTGTGTCTGCGGTCTCATTACTTTTTAAAAAAATTGCGGCACATCTCCTGGGATCTGATCGGCGTGCGTTGAGGGGGCGTTACCCGGCCATGTGGCGCTGCTGTCACACACGGAGCATCCGAGTGATTTTTGAAAAGCAGAGGGAGAAATGTGTAAAGCCAATCATGCAGCGGAGAGAAGCTACGCACTGTGTGAGATCACGGAGCTCAAAGAACAACACGTCCCAGATCAACACTCGCTGCATCGCCTGAAGTCAGGCGGGGATCACCTCTCCAAAGCTCCGTTATTAGAATCATAGTTAACGTGGGGGCTTTTGGTTAGGAGCAGCTAAGTTGAGTTTGAAGTGTGACCTCCTGATAATTGATCAGGATTTGTTAGTGAAGCCCAAGATGCCATTCATGATCATTAACCGTTTTTATTTTATTAAAGAAAAAAGAACTTCAATAATTTTCCTTTCCAAAATAAAAGCAGTTTGTGTGTGTTTGTTATTGAGGATGAAGTGGGGCACGCCCATGTGTCCCCTTGGAATTACCCTGGAAGGGTTTCACTTTGTATGTGTTAAGGAGTAGATTGCATCATCACAAAATAATTTCTATCCCATTGTTTGGGACATTATTTTCTTTCATAAACATTTGTAAGGACAACTTTATCAAAACCTGCCCATGCAGACAATATGAAAACACAATTCAGATGCACAATCTAGTGTCTAGTGCAGGGATGTCAAACATAAGGCCCAGGTGCTCGAATTAGCACGGCAAAAACTCCAACCCGGCCCCCTTAACAGCTTTGGAAAATGTGAAGAAAAGCAATGATTTAATTTTAAATGTAAAAGGATTTTTTTCTACTGTTAAAGTTCTGCCAGTTCACCCATTCATACTGCTCTTAGTACTTAATAATTATTAATTTAAATAACAGTAATGTGAAAAAACAGGAAATTCCTTTTTTGTTTTTGTTTTTTATTACAGGACAGTCTTGCTAGTGAGCCCCCGGAACTTTTTCTGTAATTTTACAGAAATAATTTAAGCCCAAAGAGTTGTGCTGACACACTTCTTTCAGTTACTACAGCAGTATTTCTCTGTCTTGTAGAAAAACTGTTGAAAGTACACTGCTTTTACTTATATGTGATATATATAAAATGTGCAGTTAGACTTGTTTATGTTTAACTGCATTTTTTTGTCTTCCCTGCACAATTGGTTAATATTGTTAACTCCCTGAAAATGGCATCAGCAGCAAAATCAAGATGTTGATGAAGCTCTAATAACGTGGTCTGAATTACACAAATTAAATGAAATTGTTGATAATCTCTAAGAAGAACCTAACCTGTGATTTGGTTATTTTTTTAAGCCTCTGTCACTCGGGTGACCAGATGTTTCTCTGTTTTTGTTCCTTATCCCTCGTCCCACGTCTTGAGACAGTGTCCCACATTTTCCCTAGGATGATTTTTACTCCATGTATATGAAGGAATTGCTTTTTTTAATTACAGTTGGAAGGAGGACGTCGGCCTGTGTAATGTCATACTCATCAGGGAAAGTCACACATCAGCAAAAAGTCACAAGCTTTGCAGATTTTGTTGAATATGATGGAAGCTACCATGAAGAAAATCAAGCAGCAGCATGTCCTTAAAAGGAGTTTTTGTCTTTCTTTGCTAGTTATTTTTCCGTTTCACACAGGGGCAAATACAGTGTGAAGCGACACGTTGATACGCGTGTCATAATTGGATAGGGCATGTCAATCTGTGGATGCATTCAAACTGAAATTGAAAAACTGTTCCCAAACAGAAGAGCAGATGAAATAACCGTGGAATAAAAGAGAATACTGGAGTGTAGAGATGATTTTCTGCCTCTTTTATCTTATTGCTCCTCTCGGTTTTATTCATTGAGATTCGTCAGGCTATTGTGAATACCTTACCGTTTGACGTATGTCAACAATCCTGGCTGTGCTGTGATTTCAGCTGCATTTATATAATAACAGTAAGTCACGTGATCACAAGTTTTCATCTGACAGGGTGCTCTGCTCTCTGTCACACTGAAACCTCACTGCTCACTCTGTGAACAGAGCAGAGATAAAACGTGTCGTGCCTGCATCAGGAGAGCAAGGCCTTGTTGCGAAGCAGTGTTGTCTGTGGGTTTTTTCAGAGTAATGACATGGTAAAAACAACCCTTCCAAGGGGATGAATATTCAAACATTTCCCACTGCATCCAGTTAATTTTTGTTATATGAATGTGTGCCAAGTGTTGTAGCAGATATGTGGTGTTACTTTTAGTCACTGAAACTATTTTTCCTGCAGTTTTCTGTTTTCTTCTGATGCTGTCTTTACTAAAGCCAAAAATGTGAGCAAATAACAGACACGACATTGTTATTTGGCACAAATTGATTGAGTTGTGCAGTCGGCTGAGTGTTTGACTTTTCCTCCATGGGGCAAAGTTACGTGACAACACACTCAGTAGTATGTTTGAAACGTATTAATACATAAACATATTAATGGAATTAAAATAATAAAAACCCTGATTAGCGGTTCTGAATGTCAGTTTTGATTCATCTTCAACTAACTGCTCAGCTCCAAACTTGCCTTCCTGGACGTGAGGACACGGTCGGATTTTTTTGCTGTTAGATCCTGATCAATCATGTCTTTATTTGGGGCAGACCCTACACTGAAAGCATGAGAGCTGAAAACCCTGTTGGGCTTTTCTGTTATTGCTGGTGTTGCCCAAAACAGTCGTCTTTTGCTGAGCTAACAAACTCGTAGAGAAGCAGAAGAGTAGTAGCTATGTGACGCCATTCTCTCAGAGGTATGCTGTGTTTGAATTCATGCAGAATTATTTTAAGGTCTGACCTAGTAAGTAATTGCAGTTCTGCCTTTATAGAAAAGTGACCAGGGTTTACATTCAGACATTAAGACGACAAATGCCTTCAGCTTATTGTAAAGGAGTGGGGGCTTTAAATACCAGAACGTTGCACACGTATAGAAGAAGCTTCCAGGAGCTTTTATTGTTGATGATTAGCGTCATAAAAGCCATATTTTTTTGAAGAGAATGATCTTAAACCTCTTTACTCAGATGGCCAGTGGTTGTCAACTGTTGTTATGTTTACTGTTATTGACTCCTTGGTGACTCATTCTGAGTCATCCAGTTTTGTGTTTTTATTTAAGTGGAAGTTTAAATTCAAACATATTCTACACTTCTAAGCTGTAGTTACCTGACACCTTTTTATTTTCCTGATGTTAGGGAGCATATAAGTCAGTAATAGTCGTCCTCCTGGCGAGTCGTTTGCTGCAGCTCCCCAAAAGCTTCGTTTTAACAGCTTCATTCAAATCTGTACTCTCAGGTTAGCCAATGAAGATGGAGTCAGCAGCAGAGGTTCAGCAGGGGGCAGAGACTGCTGTGACTGAGACGGAGAACCAGCAGATCACCCCGGCACAGATTGCTACTTTGGCGCAGGTATCAATCACGTGATGATGGTGATGTTGACACAATTTCCCCTCCTTTCAGTGCATTCAGTGCTCATCTTGAAGTGTGTTAAAATGCATGTGATAGCTCAGTCATATCACCTCTGAATTTTAGGTATCTATGACAGCAGGACATGCTTCAGCAACAGGTCCCACAGTAACACTGGTACAGCTGCCCAACGGACAGACGGTTCAGGTCCACGGTGTGATCCAGGCTGCGCAGCCATCTGTAATCCAGTCCCCACACGTCCAAGCCGTACAGGTGAAGCTTGAGCAGTACAGTGGTTTTAATGTCTTTTTATTCAGCCATAGCACAAGATCATTAACCATGAAGTGTTGATGAATGTCTTGTTCTTTTGATTGATGCTCCAGATCTCCACCATAGCAGAAAGCGAGGATTCGCAGGAGTCTGTAGACAGTGTGACCGACTCTCAGAAGCGCAGAGAGATCCTGTCACGGCGCCCCTCATACAGGTAAGTAAGACATTCAAGACAGTGGTGTTATGCCACAGATGAGTCTAAAGCTTTGGGGGGAAACTGTCAGATGGCCACTAAACCATTTACATTTGGCTCTGTAAATTTCAGATATATAACCACTATTATTTAAAGTTAAAAGGAGCATTTGTCATACGTGAGTATTTTAATGTAGCAAGTGCTTCTTCTTGGGGGTCTGCTTTTGTTTGGGTTTCTTGAGTTGCAATGAGGGCATTAGCTGTGGATGGGAATCAAGAAGTAGTTCCCAGAAGTTAAATTCCTTCTTGCTTGCTTATCAATCCTGCATATTGGTTCCACATGCAATACAATCGGCTGATTTTAGGTTGTGTGGTGTATCTACAGCGTGGATATGGGCATTTCTTTTATTTGTATTCCCCCCAAAAAACGAGTGCAAAGTGTAAACTGCATCCAGGACAGAAACAACTGCATTACAGTGCTAAACCAAGCTCCTTGCAAGCATCTGCAGAGTCAGCGTATTAACGTTAACCTAGCCTAGAACCCAGAGTGATGTTAAAACTGAATAAATGCAGACCCCAGCCCAGCAGCCTTTGCTTTGTGCTGATAGCTTTGTTTTCATACCTAAATTCTAAGTGAAAGATCATATGTGCATCCACATTAGGATTTGTGTTGGTGTGGCCTTGTAGCCTCAGATTTATATTGTTAAATTCTTATTATGAGAAAAATAAGATGAATGCAAAAGTAATGCAACAAGTAGTAGTAGTATACCAAATTACATTTTCATGGGAGCAATTGTATTAATGTAATATTACTGCATAAATATTTACAAGAAGGATACAAATAGGCAATAACAGATGCTTTATGGAACAGAACACTGTTTGACGTTTAAAGAGAGAGTTTGCTTTCACTTTGGTAACTGATGTCTGTTTTTAGATTTCACAGGGCACTGCCTGTCTCGCTTGCCCTGACTGAACGCTCATGCTAAGGCTGATACACTATTTTATATGGATAACTAGGATTGACAGTAAATCCACTTTTGCGTGTCCTAACAGGAAAATTCTGAACGACCTTTCGTCTGACGCACCTGCTGTCCCTCGTATCGAGGAAGAAAAGGCCGAAGAAGACTCATCTGCTGCTGCTGCCACACCTGCAATCACCACTGTTACTGTCCCAACACCCATCTACCAGACCAGCAGCGGCCAATACAGTAAGTGACATTTGGCTCAGTAATTAAATTATGTTAAGTTATTTTAGTCATTAAAAGAATATAATTAGGAATTAAAATATAAAATATTTATAATAAATAAAGCAATTTACCCATCAACCTCATTACTTCATGTGAAGCATTAAATTATCTCCCCAGTAATCCAAAAAATTTGGCACTACTGCTCAAGTTACCTAATATAACTGTAAACATATTTAGGGAGATCACACTAGTATTAAAATATGTTTTCAATACAGTTTAAAGCATTTTTAAATGACTTAAACTGGGTTAAGAGAGTTAAGGGCAGTTATGAATATTACACATATTCATCACATAGAGGAGACAATAAGTCAGGCCTGTTTAGCTAGTTTTTTTGTTCGTAGGGCAGTCCGAGAAATGTTTAACAGTTTGTGCGAGTTCATCACAGAAACACAGTTTGATGCTTCATGTTTGATTAAGCGCAAGACTCTAAAAGAAACGATAACAACTTGACAGCACATTCATCACAATGTTTTCTTTATGGGAAGACTGAGGAGCTACCTTAGGTCACCATAGCTACTTTTTCTTATGGCTTCCAAACCCAAGCCCACATTTTAAAATGGCAATACCTTAATAAGAATTAAACAAATTTATAATGTATTTTCTGTCCTTTTATTTTCCTCCGCTGTCATCTTTCCCTCTCTCTGAACAAATAGTTGCAATCACACAGGGTGGAGCCATTCAGCTGGCCAATAATGGTACAGATGGAGTACAGGGCCTTCAGACTCTGACTATGACCAATGCAGCAGCAGCAGCTCAGCCTGGTGCCACTATACTGCAGTATGCACAGACCAGTGACGGCCAGCAGATACTGGTTCCCAGCAACCAGGTGGTGGTCCAAGGTAAGAGTGGCAGTCTATTATCCATGAGCACAGCCATTCTTCGAGCCATTCTTTTGTCTTTGGCAGCAAAGACAAAAACATTTGGATGTTCATCGTTAGTAAACATGATAGTTAAACAGTTAACTAGGTTCATTAAGAGGCCAAATTAAACATCTGCTTTCTGTCAAATTTGCCTGTTAGCTGCCTCAGGTGACGTTCAGGCCTATCAGATCCGAGCAGCCCCTGCCAGCACCATTGCTCCCGGGGTAGTCATGGCCTCATCCCCTGCTCTTCCGACCCAGGGTGCCACTGAGGAGGTCACCAGAAAACGCGAGGTCCGCCTCATGAAGAACAGGTATAAAAAAGGAGGACTGTGTGTTTTTGTGTTTGTTTGTTTTGTAATGTCTTTGCAGTTTCTTCAAATACATTTCTACGGCTGCAAGCACCAGGAATCGCAGGGTATTCATAGCAAGTTAATAGTGATTCATATAATCCCTGTAGTGAGTATGTTTCAGCCCAGAGTTTGGTACATTTGAGAAGTGTTCACATTGCAGGTGTTAGAGAGGAGGCCAGTGAGTACCCACCAAATCCAACATTCAGAAGGAAACAAAAACCCAAATTGTGTCTTATCCTTCTACAGAGAGGCGGCCCGTGAATGTCGCAGGAAGAAGAAGGAGTATGTTAAATGTCTGGAGAACCGAGTGGCCGTTCTGGAGAACCAAAACAAGACACTAATTGAAGAACTTAAAGCCCTTAAAGACCTTTACTGCCATAAATCAGAGTAGTTGCTCCTGAACACCACACTGGGCCAAGTAGCATTTCAATACCTTTCAAATGCTTTGACTGTTTCTGTCTACCTGGCCTTCCAGTTTGCCCTTGCCTGGTCTTTATCCCCACCCCCACAAAATTGCTCAATCCAGAAGACTGTTATTACAATAAATTTAAAAAAACAAAAGTTGTGTACTGTTATCAAGGTCTAATGAGAAAAATTGTAAAAGTGCTAAATGATACTTCATAGGCAATTACAATACAGATCGCAATGACAAGCATATGACAGTGGTTAACATGTTGCTTTGTGTACGAGCCTGAGTTTTATTGTCATAGTTTTGGCTGATGCCCATATCATTTACTCTAATGTTGCTTCACAGGAAAAAGACAATAAGAAGGAATCCTGATATCTGCTTGTTTTGTTTTTTCTTTGTTTTTTGAGTAAAACAAACGTTCAACTTCCAGGCCAACTTGAAGATGCAAATCATTCATAATGGTTTACTGAGGTACTTTTACTATCTCTCTTCCAAGTTCAAATTTGTTTTTTGTTTTTGTACTTAATCAAGGTTCAGTTGTTGAAAAACAGTTTATTTTTTGGCCTCACTGGACTCCCGTAGAGTCCTGCATTTACTATGTAAGCAATAATGCCATCTTTAAGCTGGCCTTGGAGTGTCACTGTCGTAGCTGTCGCTTGCTGTTTGATTTGCCCGGTGCAAATACAGTCAAACTGTAAGGCAAGAACTATTTTTACTGTGTCCTAATATGTGATTCAATGGAAACTTGCCAAAAGAGGTTATGTTGCAGTGGCACAACTTCACATTCAAGGTAGTCAAAATGTTTACTGGCCAAAACTTTGACAAGAAGACAAAGCTTGTTTTAAAAAGAATTTGGGCGGGGGGGCATTGGTTGTCTTTGTTTTTTTATTGACATATATATATAATTGTCAATTGATATTTTTCCGGCTGTACATTTTATTTTATTTTTTTTACTTTCTGGAAAATAGCCAAGATGTTGCTGTGCCAGGCGAACCCAGTCAGTTGCAGTTAAAGGCTTTGAATGAAACATGAATTTCTACTTGATCCACTCCTTTATGTGAACCACATTGTAAAGGGGACTCTACAGCTAATTAGGCACAAACAATCCTTCTTTGTTTTCTAAATATTTTTAATGATGCTACCAACTGCCAAAAAGGAAGAAAGTGGAGCTACGTAGGTGCAAGCAGAAAGTTGATTGCCGCAGTCGTATGTGTTATATATTGAAATGGTAATATTACAATTTTCTATTCACTGCTTTTTTTTTCTCAACATGATGATTGTCACTACTACAGAAAGATCATTAGCAGTACTGTTTTAAAGGGTACAGTATTTTTGTTACAATCTAGACTATGTTTTTATAGTTTTGGTAAAGATTCCTAGTAATTCTGGGAGCATTTTATTCATTAGCTTAAGGAAAAATTTAAATTTTTAGACATTGTGTGTATTTGCCAATGCATGCTCTTAATTTAGTGAGTAAAATGCTCTTACAACAAAATTTTAGACGATTAAAAGAAGGAAACAAACCCAAGTAACACAAGCGATACTATCAAAAGTAATAATTAACTTTTGTTTTGTTTTGTTTTTTAATCTTATTTCCATTTTGCAATGTCTGTTAAATGGTGGTAAAATATGAATTGTGACACCATAAGATTGCGGGTCATTTCTGGATATGTAGCAGATTGGATCCTTGGTGAAATCTACAGAAGATAAAGGCTACAGTAACATGAGTTTAACTCTAATAACGTGGGAAGATGTACACTCCGTCGAGAGGAGATCACTTTGTGGGACTGTGTGTGGTTTTTGAACAGATATGTGTATGTATTTGTGTGTTTATTTTTTTATATTACTGTACATAGACTCTACAGCATGTGTAGAACTCATGTATTCCTGTTTGTTTGATATGAAAAAAAAGTTCTTATGGCTTGTATGAAAATCAACTTTGCATATTTGTAACATATATCAGTGTATAATTGAAAGAAATGTATGTGTGTATTCATGTTATCCACCGGGCCTACCACCGTCATGGCAGCTAGTGTATGAGAAAAGGCCTTTAATGGAGATGTTATATTTTGGAGTGTTCTTTAGGATCAGTAGTGTTTGTAGACAAAAGCGAGTCTGTTGAAAGCATTCGGGGTCCACAAGATATATCAGTTTCATAATTTTGTCATTGGAAAACTTTGTTAGGGTTCTTAAAGATATCTTTTGTCTATGCTCATGGAATTTGAGAACCCTATTCCCATTGTTTAGGATGACTTTCAAAATAAAATGTATTTCATAAGAAAGCTTTATTTGTTTTAACAGAACATTGTGGGGGGTTTTAGCAGTGGTACAATATTTATATCAACTGTTTCTGTTAAAACAAATGTTATATTGTTGTGAAATAAATTTGTTATGAAAATCATTCTAAATGAGCAGAACCTCGAGCAGGTAATGGTTTTCTAAGTCAAGAAATTAAAGCACAGTTTTGATTATTTCTTATGTCAATTCAGTCATTCATTCATTTCAACCAGAACATTACTGGAATCCTCTGTTATCAAAAGTTTGAGGCATTTTTAGTGGGAAAGATGCTGACATGAAAACTTCAAAAGCTAGAAAGGGAAATTTAAAAAATGTCCTTCAGCTCACGCTTGTGATCTTTATACTCATCTAGAAGTCATTTGGTCCACTTATTAGCTTTGTTATGTTTCCCACTCTTCATCTACACATGAAATTAGTTCATTTGCCATTGCGTGACAGAGTGTGGACTTTGAGTCACGATTTCCAGTTTGTCTGAAATCTTCTGACAAACTGGTCTGAAATCATTTGTAAATGCATCTTAAGTTAACATTATTTTAACTGTGTTTTCACAAATTAGTTTCAAAACCTCAGTCATGAGCTGAGGAGAAATGTATGAGGTGTCAAGGCACTTGAGGTCCCTTTGGCCCAGTTTTGCTACCCGTAGTGAGGTTTAAAGCAATCTGTAGAATTCGTAAAGTCATAAATAATGTTCTTGTACTGCACTCCAGGAGATGATGATGATAAAGTCTGACAAACGAGAAAACCATAAATGGGCTAAAAATCTGTATTTAGTAATAAATGCATGGTCAGTTCCAGGGCTTTAACAGTGTGTGCAGGGATTGGTAGCAGTGACAACTTTTAGATACCAGTGCCATTACGATGTGACAGAGAGGAAATGCAAGAAAGTCAACCCCTTTGTAATTCAAACATCCAGTGGTGCTTATATAAAAAAAAAAATCTAGTAATAACTTTCTTTTCTGTTGATTTGATATGGTGAGCTCAACTTTGTGATGTGATTACACAATATCTTTTAAACGACAATTGTTTTGATTTTTGTGTGCCAGAATAATTTGTAACGACGGGCCTCATTTGTGCATGTAACAGAACGATATCCATGTGTGTAAAAGTGTGTATATATAAATAGGATTTCTAGAACAGTAATAATGACATTTTTTCTAACTTTTAATGTGATGAGTTTGTATATTGCCAATTTTGCAAGTTACCAATTGAAAATGCCATGTATCATATGGTACCTTGTATAGACGGGGTTGCCAGATGAAGCGTTCAATACTGTTTGTTTAAACATTGTCAAATTATAAAACTATACCAGCCCATTATTTCAAAGTGCTGTTACTCTGGCATTATGTCACTCTTTTGTAAACACTTGCTATGTCACAATAAACTGATACTGAAGATTATATATCCTATTGTTAATTGTATTAATTGTATTGTGTTTATTTTTAATCTGCTTGATTTTCTTGTATTTAGTGTTCTATTTCTAATAAAATGTTAGCATGTCAGTTTAATAATCATGATTATCCAAGTTTCAACATATACGAGGACATCGAGAAAGGGGTGAGGTGTGAGCGTTTCTGTGTGGCGGTGGGGTTACATCAGTGATCAGCTCTGAGCCTTGGTTGCAGTGGTGATGGACGGGTTGACAGATCAGGCCAGGCAGGAATATGATGTTAGCAGACGATACTGTGATCTATAGTGAGAGTGGGGAGCAGTTCAAAGAGAGGCTGGATAGGTGAAGGTGGAGGTATGTACTGGAGAGAAGAGGAACAAAAGTCAGTAGAAACAAGCCGGAATACGTGTAACTTTGTAACATTGTAACTTAAGCATATAGGGGGGAAAAAACAAACAATGGAAGTGGTTAGGGGAGAAAATAATTTGATGGAACAGCTGCAGTAAACAACTAATAGTAGCCAATTATCTATAGTCATGCGATCAGAACGCACATTACCTGGATCTTTTTCTCCTTCACAACACCAATGACCCTACGCTTCTTTTCAGCATGTCTCACTCCTTTGCATGTTTTGGTATCTGTCACTTCTGCAGCTGTTCTGTCACGTTATCGTCACCGCAAAACACTTCCATTGTTTTTTATGTGCTTTTGCAGTATTTTCTATTTGCATGTGCTTTCTTGATGTTCATGATGATTTTATATGTAAGGTAAAGACACCCTTTTAACAGGAAGAAACCTCATGCAGAACCAGACTCAGGGAGGGGCATCTGCCGGGTTCAGGTTGGGGTGAGGGGAGGAAGACAGTGTGCAGTGTGTTTGACCTCTCTGGGTCATCATTCTGGCTCTTCCTGTCCATGTGTCCACCCTGAGTTGCCTGTGACATATCTTTAAGGAGTGTGAGTATGTGTGTGATTGTTAGATATAAGTGCTTAAGTATAGATTTGGGAAAAGAAAATACTGTATGACTGTGTGTAATTGGGTGAATGAGAATGAAAGGGTTTTAAGCACTTAAAATTGAGTAGAAAGGTGCTATATAGGTACCAGTCCATTTACCATTTATAAGTAAATTCAAGTATATTGGGTATTCACTTAAAAAGTAGTTGATGAAGTCTGCTGAAGTATGTTTTTTTAGTCTCCAGCATGAACTTGCAAAAATAGGGTTGGATGACTGACATGGCTTTCTTTGTTTGTACTTAGAATTTCATGTTTACACATTAAAATATTCAACATACACACACACATACTGCTGGCAGATTGCCACTAGTGTATGATTTATGTCATTTGCTTATTTAATCGTTGAGCAAAATTTCAATACAATCTGTGGTTTCCCTGTTTTATCACATACAGCCAAGAGTGAGAAGGGAGAGGTGTCAGGAATCCTGTTTCTGAAACCAGAGAATGTGAATCCTGTCTGAGCTGTCTGACACTGGTTTCAGTGGCCTGTAAGGAAATCTATCATCAGCTCACGAATTCATCTGTAAATATTTGTCAGGGCTTTGTTTTTTTTTTATCCCTAAGTCTTCCTCTCACTCTTCGGTTTCACATTTAATTAAACAGCCATTCTTATTTGTTTAATAAATTAAGATTTCACAAATGTAGCATGTTAAAAAAATATACCACCTGACTTACAGGCCCTGCTTGCCTATCCAAATTTATTGCGTTGTTTGAATAACAAAGGATGCACTGACTGACAGGTAGTGCAATACAGGATGGGCTTCGGTTTTCACTGTCAAAAAAGGGTGTGGATCAGTGACGATACAAAAATAGGAGCGTTGTAATTACATTTCACGAGTTTAAATCTTCTTTGATAGACAGCCTTCACAACCAAGTAGCGGGGTTTAAATGCTCGCGCATTGATTTATTAGCCAATAGTAATGCATGGAATTCCGAGGTGGGTGGGCTTACCACGTTCAGTGCTCCTTGTCCGTTTAGGAGCTCCGGCAACAGATGGTGGCAGTGGCGTCTACCTACGGCACAAATCTGACAGGGAGGAGACTCAAATGGGGGTGTCCGGAATTGTGAATAGAGTTGGTTGTCTAACGAGGGACCGGAAGAAGACTTTGTCAGTGCAACTTCATTGATAATTTCTTGGCTAGTCTTTTAGAATTTTATCTTTTTTTCTTTGTTTTCCAAAGAAGGCCGCAAAAGCCTCGAGCTGGATTTGTCGACACACTGGGCTCAGTTGCAAGAGGACATCACTGGGATTGCTCGGAAAGTCTCGTAAAATGTGTCTGCTGGAATTTGACATTTTGAAGTCGTAACACGGTCATTTTGAAGAGACTTTTTTTATTTACGTGGTACCACAAAGCTGAATTGATGAGGAGTAGAGAAAAGTTAATGAACCGAGCTAACTGGTTAGCTAACATGCTATAATGCTAGTTGGCTACTTAGCACCGAAACTCTGGCATGTTGAATGAATGAATGGACCAGCTGCTTTAAACTAAGAGCGGCTTTTTGTTAGGGCAAGAACATATCGACTGTTACATACGCCCAGTCTGACTTTCCACTAAAAGGTAAACCTTTTGGCTGTTTGGTCTTCGGCTGCAGCTCTACTTAGCCACAAATGGACAGTAATGCAGTTCCTGGGAGTTGGTGGAGAGCGGCGTTTTAGCACGCAAAGATAATGTGCTTGTACTGACTGCAGCCTGGTAATGTTTATGAGGCCAAGGGAAGCTAACCTCAGCTAGCTACATATATTTGCACTTATTGGATTTGGCTGCTATCGTGTGAAGCTTCCGCTCAGCTTGGAATGGGGAATACGGTGTCATGCTGCGGGTCTCCGGAGTCGAGCCCCAAACTACCATCGAGACTGCCGGCAGAGCGGCTGGAGGAGTTCCAGACCAGCACCGAAGTGAGCGACGACACTGTGCCCTACCTGCAGCACATAAGCGACAGAGAGGTCCCTGATGGTAAGAGCCTGCCAGACATCCAGCACTTGGCGATTCCTTTATAGCTTTAACTCCCGTTTTACTTTTCAGTATCTGGGCCTGTGAAACACTACACCCATATTTGTTTGTTTACAGGGAGGCTCATCCTAATCCACCCACTGGCACAGTGCAGAATGATCTTTGTGTGACTACCAAACACACACGCAAACTTAGATGACTGTATACAGCCCACATCATGTATGCACACACTTCTGCTAATATTGACCCACGGGATGAATCGAAAGCGAAGGATCATCCAACAACTAAGGAATAATAGTGTTTCACAACTGTAGGGACAACATGCACACACCACACCCTCTTTAGTTATTGCCTAGTTACCCATCTGTATTTATTACCATGCCAGTGGCAAAACTGCCCTTTTTAATTAGGACATTCTTGGCACTATTTATCCACTGCATTATATTGATCATATTGGCATTACATACAAAAGTTAGACATCAAACGTGAAAACAAGCTTTGTGTTATCTTGGTTACTTGGAATCAATTTCTGCAATCTACTGTGTGGGGAAACTTGGAAAAAGTAAAAATAAAGAAACTGAGAAGTAATTGGGTGGCCACATGTGAATAGAAATGTTATAAGACTTTGCACTTGAAGAAACCTAAATTGAAATACATGGTGGGTAAATTCCAAAAGGGAAAGATGGAGATAAAAGTTCCTTTCTTAATGTGTCTTAAGCAGGTAGTGGTTGAACAAAATGTTACACAATAAAAAGTACGTATTAAGTGTTGTACCCCTCTTAGTTTTGATGCCCACACTGTAATTTCATGCTGTGGTACAGACCCCGATCAGGAAAGTATCTCAGATATTTCTGTGTGATGTAGACCCAAGCTCAGTCCTTATGTCGCCACTCTTTATTGATTCCCCAGCTTGCACGGAGTTCATTCCATTTATGAGGTTATGGACAGTTGTGAGTGCAGTTTGTGTGACCAGCTGTTGGCAGGGTGAAAGTGGGAAAGGGGGGGGGGGATCAGGCCAGCAATCTGTCTTGCATTCCTTATGGTACTCCCTTAACAAATGCTTCTATTGCCTATTGTAATGTGCTTCATGCAGACGGCACATTACATAAAATACAAGGGTATTTTATGTAATGTGCCGTCTGCATGAATTTGGAGAAAATGGATTTCTAAGTTGTGTACGTCTATGAACTAGTGCCGGCAAATCAAACTAATTACACTGTGCTATGTTTAATGTCTAAGTTGTTTAAAAACCGGAGGTTTTGTTTTAAATGTAAAGTTTTAATATAGCACTTGTGTCTCTGATAGTCTCTGTATTTGCACAATAAATTGAAAAAGTAATTGGACAGTGATGCGGTTGCATTTACTAATAGTACTCGTGCAAATTGGATTTAAGGAGTAAAGGTCATTGTAATTGTACTGCTTTAATTGAAATTTTGCACACAATCCACCTGTCAGTCCACAAGATTACATTTAGTTCTTCTAAGTCAGATTTGTTTTAAAGCCTTCAACACATAAGCACAAACAGGTTCCCAGTCTCTCTAATCTGTTCTGAGCTTCACGTCTTGTTTGTCTTTAAAAGATTGTGTTTGTGAGATTAGTCTGTAAACATATCTGACTGTCTCTGTTACAATATTCTCCACTATTTATGATGATGATGATTTACATAAATACACTGTATGATCTTATTAGTGTTAGATGGTTTTGTTAGCTCACAACTTTGTGCTTTTTCTTTGGATTTATTAATGCAGATCAGGAGCTAAATGCTCCACACCAGCCACTAATAATGAACATTTAAATGCTTTTCTTGTTTTTGTTGTATCAGAGCTGGCCTTGGAGTCTAATCCATCGGACCACGCCCGAGCAAGCACCATCTTCCTTAGCAAGTCCCAGACAGACGGTGAGCAATCATAACATGACACTCACACAGCAGTGATTCACACAAACTGTCTTCATCTAAATCCCAGATAACAGAAAACATGCACACATCTTTTCACTTGAGCAAATGTTTGAAATTCAGTGGTCTTTAACCTGCCAGCTCCCCTAGTTGTGAGATGTTCGGCTACACCCTCAGGGAACAGCACCGGTAACTGTTGGGTGAAATTACACCAAACAAGTGTTCCTCAATGCCCTTCATCCTGCACACTCTATCCTGGCTGAGACCTTGTTATAGGTCCTGTTGTTATAGCTGCTGCTCTACAGATACATAAGTGTCATTTATAAATTCATCACTTTCTTCACTGTAGAGCTCAAGCCTAAGGTGTATCATTAAAAACCAAGTTGGCGATTACTTGAACGGGTCTCAGAAGATTTTTAGAATTCTGTTGTCTAAAATTAGTAAAGTAATCAAAAGATTGGACGCTAATGTAGAGCTGGGCGATATAAGATTTTTTCATATCACGATATGTTTTTTTCATTTCAGGCGATAACGATATATATCACGATATAAGCCAAATAACTATATTTGTAAGATTTAAATGTGCCGTTGCTCACAAGTAAAATGTGAAATAATCAGCAGCTTGTTTTAATTAAAATATTTATTTCCCATAATAAGTTCAACAGGTTAGATGTACTTAAGGAACATGAGACTTCAGTTTCAGATAAATAAAGGCAAATATTGCAAACTACACAAAAGGCAGCCGCTAAAGCGTTTAAGTTTCAAAACAGAACAAACAAAACAGACCACTAAATTGTCAATTCCACTTAGAAACAAAATATTAATTCTAAAAATAAATCTTAGGTTGTTTTACAGAAGAACAGACAAAATTAACTAACTTTTGTCAATATCAAATAAACTGAGAACTAAGAGGAAATTCTCAATCTCTCCTTGTTGTATAGCTTAGCTTTTCAAACAGTTTTAACAGTTACTTTAGTCTGACAAAAGCCGAATGACGAATTAGCGCTTTCAGTCAGAGATTGAGCATGCACCGCTTTGTTGTATTTCCAGACTTGCTTTCGGCACAACTTACAGTGCGCGCTACTCTGTTTGTTTGTTTTTTTGTCAGACTTGAAATAGCCGAAATACCTTCACACTACGGAACTTCTGTGGCCCTTCCGTTCGACAAGCTCTCCGGCATTGGAACCATCATCTGTTTTTTCTTCGGTAACCTTCGCTCACGCTCTCGGTTGATTTTTCTCTAGTCGGCAAACTCACTTCCTTCATTACCCGGGCTGCACGGCTGCAAAAACAAATACACATGTGCGCCTTGGCGCTTGTGCTGTACGTAACAAGTCGTGACGTGACGCTGCGCCTGTGATTGGTTCGGCTCTGCGCTACTTAATTTGGATTGGCTGTTCTTTTTTTTCTTTTTAAGCGGACAAGAGAGATGAGGCCTATCGCAATAGTTTAATTTTTCTATCAAGAAAAAGTTATTTCGCAATACATATCGTTATCGTTTTATCGCCCAGCTCTACGCTAATGGTAAGTTCGGTATCAAGATTGCAGGATGCCTGCGAATCTGAAAAGTTAAGCATTTAGTTTATAAGAAAAATACAACATAAATCAATTTAATGGTTTGCTAACTTATGCATTATTAGTTAGGTCTCCAAGACATAGTTGAATAAGTATATATGGTATTATATTTACAGAAAAATATCTAAACAAATGTAAATAAACTCATCTAACTATAATTTATTTTACATGATTCTTGAGTGTGAAAAGGCTGTTAAATGCTGTTTAATGTGGTAATACAATTAGTTTTCTGTGATTGATGCTGCTTTTAGTCTTTGTTGAACATTTTAATTCTTTTGCAGTACGAGACAAGAGGAAAAGCAACCACATAAACCATGTCAGTCATGTAAGTGTTTTGAAAATTTACATTAAATTTGTGTTTTTAATATTTAAAAAAATCAATCACACTAAGCTTCTTGGTTTTTAATATCCTAATGGTGACTTTAATATAACTAATTAAATGTAACTTCTGAACTTAATTTATGGGCTGTTAGCTTGTACATTTCATATTGTAGAGGGCGTCATTTGCATTTTTTGCCAGTGAATGAATCACTTTCAGCGTGGAAAACATTTAAACAAAGATGATCCACAAATATTGTTAAAACAAAACAATTATAACACAGAGCTTTTGAAAAATTGGAAATGTAGGAAGCATGCGTGACTGTCTGTCCCCTCAGCACAAGTTAATTGTGTGTTGTTTTTTGTTGTTTTGTTTTTGTTTTGTTTTTTTAAATGTGTGAAGGTGTCCCCTGGTCCACTCTCAAAGAAATACAGCTCCTGTTCAACCATCTTCATAGACGACAGCACCGTCAGCCAGCCAAACCTCAAAAGCACAATCAAATGGTGAGAATGTCTCTCAGAAACACAAACACACAGGGCTGTGTTGTCCAAAGGTCCCTCCCTCAAACACGCACACGAAAAAAAAAAAAAAAAGTCCTGTTACATCAGAGCATAGTAATCCTGGAGTGTTAGAAAACAGATGTGTGACTAAAGCTCATGTTGTTTCACCTCGTTTAGGACAGTAATCTGTAATGACATTAGTCCAGTGAATGTGGATCATTATATCAGGATTATCTGAGTGTGATTAAATGAAGTCTTCTCGCTGAATGTGTCAAATATTTTGTCACAGCATAAGCTCTAATACACATGCACACACTATGCTAGTGTCCCATTGAGGTTGTAGCTATTAAACTATCGGTTTTTTTTCTTTCTCTTTCAGTGTCACTTTAGCAATATACTACCACATCAAAAACAGGTATGTGTAAATGTTGGATTTGATCACTATCGTGTAACTTTTTAGCACATTATTTTATTAAAACTAGTGTGCCTGCAAAGTATATTGACTGCTGTATTGCTTGTGCCGTAGGGACTCGGACAGGTCACTGGACATCTTTGATGAGAAGTTGCACCCCTTGTCGGTGAGCATGTTAATGAAATTAACCAGCTCTCCAGCTCAATAACGGTGGTTTTAGCCAGTCAGTAGTGCAGTCTGTATTTGGGCAGTGACAGTTATTTGTAAAGTTGCTCAAATCAAGCACGTAAAGTGGAAATGCAGACTTTTAGTTATATTTAACGAGGGTTTCAAAAACCATTTCAGGCAAGATGAGCTCGTGTTTCCACCAATCAAATCATGACTTCACTGGTAATGCAAACAGATTGAAGCAAACCTTTGATTTCCAATGAATTCTTTGTTCTTGTAATAAATTTTCAACCCTGTAGCATAAATCATGTATGTCCACAGAAGCATGCAAGGATACTTAAAGAGGGGCTCTTGGTGACATGGGAAACACTGTTGTGCAGGGCTCAGTAGTGCGAGTGTTGGACATGAGAAAATGCGTAGATTTCTGTGAAATAATGTTAGACTCACATCCTTCATGTTGATGTGAGTCAGTATGAAGACTGATCACATTTACATGTGTAGGCACTCTGCCCACTGGTCTTCTCTGGGCCATGTTTTTCTAGAAACTTCACAAGTTATTAAGAGTTGTGAGTGATGAATCACAAAACGGATGTGAATCACTGTTTTAAAAAGAACCCATAATGAGGAAGAAAAACATCCTCTCTTGCGGTCTGCATTAATGGCTTCCGTTCAGTTGTAGATTTGCGATAAAGATGCAGAAGTGGTTTCTTTTCACTGCCTTACAGCGTGCTTTTGGCAGAGCTGAAGTTATAGTGGTGGAAAAATAAAGAAATTTCACAGTTAAACTTGTTCTACGGTTTCCATTAATAATGGATTTTGGCTGTTAAATGGCACAGCTTCTTTTTCACTAATCAATTTTCTATACTTGGGAATGTAGTCATTGCATCATGCCTGACACATCCAGCTTTTTGTGGTGCGTTTCCACACAGCTTTTGCCTCCAGACGTTCAGATGAATTACTGAGCTACAAAAAAATAACCCCAAACAAACAAATGTGACCTGATTGTTGTTGGATCTTTGTTGCTTCTGTCAGACAAGTGTGTATGTTTTCACCTCATGCAGAGAGAGCCAGTGCCTGATGACTACGCATATGTAGACCCAGAACACAAACTGATCTACCGCTTCGTCAGGACGCTCTTCAGTGCTGCACAGCTCACTGCAGAATGTGCCATCGTCACTCTTGTAAGTGGTGTCTTGATTTATTTATCACATTTACAACAGTAATTGCATTGCTCACTGCATATTTGATTTCACCCAGTGTGTTTATATTTTAATTCTTTTTTTCCTTTTTATATTGGTTTTGATTTCCGTCTTTTTTTTTTTTTCCTGATTGATCAGAATTTAATCAAACACACAAAGATCACCAAGTGGTTATTAACTCAAGTTGCGCTCAGCATCATATTTGTCTGTACTGAAGATGACCTGAGTGACATGTACACAGCTGTGCAGAAGGTTGTTGTTGTTGAGTACTTTGTTGTTGCATTAAGTGGCCACCAGATGGCAGTGAACGCCTGCATTTGTGCTATTTTTCCAAATGGCACAAATGACAAGTGATCATCAGTATGAAGACAAAAGACACTCACTTTTAAGTCAGAGCTGTCAGAGTAGGATTCTCAAATTTTTCTAGCTCAATCCCTATATTTACTTTAAGTTTATGTCATCCTACAGGCTGGGTATTTTGGAAAGTAATGTTATTTATTTATTTGTTTGTTTGTTTGTTTCAGCTGTTGCAAAAATGAAAACTCAGTATTCTGTTTTCAAAATGGCAAAAAACAACAACACATCTTTGTAGTTTTGCAGTGATGCTGTGTTGGCTGTTGGCTTGTCTCATAATCATTGTTATTACAAGAACACAAATACAGTGTGGCTACATACTGTGAAAGTAGTCTAAGTAGTCTGGAAGGTGCATATAGGGATCTTGCTCAGTACAGGTACACACAAGCAGACTATTGTTCCTGACTAATTGTAGTGAACTAGCAAAGGAATTATTAAAACCTCTGAAGCTTTGATCTCTTAACGTTTTTCGTCCTGAAGGTGTACCTGGAGCGGCTGCTGACCTACGCTGAGCTGGATATCTGCCCCGCCAACTGGAAGCGCATTGTCCTGGGAGCCATCTTACTGGCTTCTAAAGTCTGGGATGACCAAGCTGTGTGGAATGTTGACTACTGCCAGATCCTAAAAGACATCACTGTGGAGGACATGTAAGTTGTAAAGTGATCTGAAAAATGAGAACATGGTGACTGTAAAAGAACCACTGGATTTAGTAACCTGTTTCCTGTTAATATAGTCCCATCCTTGGTGAACTCTAATTTCTGTAGACAAGATCAATCAACTTCCATGTTCAGAAAATACATGTTAAAATATTCATGTCAAATATTACCAAGACTGTAAAGCAGATTTAGTGCTTTAAGTGCACATATCAAGGCAAATCTTCCACTACGGGTCAGAATAATAACAATTCAAATGAAGGAGTGAATTTAGCCTTATCAAGGAAATCCTTGTTTGGCGGGTACTGACTGATCAAACAGCATACCGACTGTGGAACCAAACAGAGTCTTTTCATTCTGCTGTACTGTAGCTTGCAGGCCCGTGTGAAGCAACATGATCAGAGTGCATTCAGTCAAAACTAGTTTGCTAGCAGACATGTTAGAAATGAGATGTGGTAATAGCTGTTTCAAGCACTTGTAAGTGGAATGAAAAGCCAGATAAGATGTGGCTAGAAGCTTGAATATAATGCACAATTTCAGACCATCACTTCTGAAACATAATTGTAACATTTCACTTAAATTTGAAAGAAAGTGTTTGATAAATCCAGCTAGGAAGAAGAGCACTGTCCCCATTTAGCACCTCCTAAGGCCGTGGCACTCAGCCTGTGTACAAAGCTGATTTCCCCCTTTGGGTTTGGAAAAAGATGCTGCTGTCACTGAATCAACATTGTTCCAATTATCCTCGGGTCTGTTTGAGAGGTTGAGAGAACATACAAGTACCCTAAATTTTTATTGGCAGGGTTATTTGGGTTTATTCTTGGCGAACTCTGGAGTGCCAAAATGTGGGTTGTTGGCATGTTCAGGTGGGGAAAGCTCCAGGAAACGCACATGCAATGAGAAAATGAAGAAATTCGTTGATTTTTTTTTTTTTAATTTATTTGTTTTTTGCTGTCCAGCTAAGAAAATTGTTTGTTAATAATGCTCAGACCGCCCCACTACCATCATCACCAATAAATAAATAAATAAAAGGAATACATCAACAAGGATGCACTTAAAGCAGACAGATGAAATACTGGGATGGAGAGAAGCCACAGCAATCTCTGCTGTCTGTCAGGCTATAAGAGTCGAGAGGCTGCACTTGGAAGACCCAGGCTTTATTTCCTACAATTGCTTTTCGTGTGTGCGCGCGCCCATATGCGTGTTTGTGAAAGAGGTCGAAAGTGCCTCCTTGTTTTTTCGTGATTTGGAAAGATGCGTGTGCGCTCTCTCTGCGAGCCCCCATCCCTCTCGTACGTCTGACCTACCCTGTCTGTGCCCTGTTTTCATTGCTTCCACTGAAGTGTCTTTGTGATCCCGGTCGGGTCTGGATGGAGGGATGGGAAGAAGAGTAGAGGGAGAGAGAGAAACAGAGACGGAGAGGAGGGTCTCAAGTGCTCTCACTGCTTCTACATAATGGTCCTGGCTCTCGCCCGCTCCATTAGTTGCCCCGGGAGACCAGACATCACACACACACTCACACACTCGCTCTCACCACCTTTGCTGACCAACAAAGCATCCTGGATGCTGTCTCCTTGGCGACCACCTCCCTTAGATTTTACTCGTGACTGTGATGATGAGGAAGGATGATGGAGGTTGTAGTCTGGAAAAGGATGAGCTGTGATACTCCAGCTAAGTGCCTGGATGTCTGATTACCCACGTGCGTGTGAGACCTTTATAAAGATATATCAGATTCCATCTTCAGAGAGATGAGTTTTAAAAGTGAAAGTGACTGAATATAAAAGTTTATGTAGAGAGGTTTGTCCTGTCTGCTTTTGTTTCTTCAAATAATGTCGTCTTCTCTGCTGCTTGCTAAACGAGCAAAGCCAACAATGATTTTCTTGGTAGAACTCATCAAAATGTCTTTTATTGATAGGTTGTTTCTTACCTGTCAGTTGGACCCTGGTCCCCTTTTCTGTGAACAAGTACAAAAAGGAACTTTTGCAGTGGTTGTTTTGGGGGATTAGTTTACGGTGGCTTTTCACTAAAAAGATATTGTATATTAGGAACTTTCAGATGTTGTGCTTGCAGGAGAAATTGACTAAGCTAAAAATTAATATTTCCTTAATGCACAACTGTGGTTGACTATTTAGTTCAAAATATTACTCATCCACCTGCTACTAATCAAGGCTGTCGCAACAACTGGTGATACTGCAAATTTTAGTATTGATCCGATACCATCTAAATACAGGGCCAGTATTACCGATACAGTACCAGTATTTTTAAACAATAAAGGCAGCTTATGTAGTAAAGAGAGCATGTCATGACTTCTGGGATGAATCATCATCATTTTTGTGAATTCTAAACATAATTTTAATGATCACTAAATAACTTTTTTTTTCATTTCCACAATAATTTAAAAAAACAAAAACAACAACACACTTTTCACTTTTTCATGAATTTTAAATGTGTCTGTCTCTAAAGCACTTCTGTCAGCTTCTGCTGTTTAAATGTGCTATAGACTACAAATAGAATAAACATGATAGTCAACACAAATGGACATTTGTCATGGTTAATGAGTTGTAGTTTTTTTCATTATTACAAATTTTTTTTAACAATTCAGTGGATACATACTGAACTTAAACGATACAAAGTATCTATTCAATACCAGTACCACCAGCATTGGCAACAGTACTATTAATATTTGAATCAGTTATACCCACCTCTATCCATAACCAGCCGCTTGAAGTTTGAAAAAGCAGGTTGAACAAGTTGAACAACAAAAACAAGTGTGATTCTAAAAAATCTTTTCAAATGTCTCCTACTGTGTCACAAATTCTGTAAAATGCATTTATTTTTTAACTTTGAGACTGGTTGACTAGGCTGATCTTTCCTAAGGATATCTCTATTTTTTTTTTTTTTTTTTTACACACACACACACACACACACCCCTTACAGTCCAAATTATGTCCCAAGTTTTGACTGTTGGGAATAACCCTAAGGTGTCTTCCTGATCTCTAGGAATGAGATGGAGCGCCACTTCCTGGAACTTCTGCAATTTAACATCAATGTGCCGGCCAGCGTCTACGCCAAGTACTACTTTGACCTGCGACAGTTGGCTGACGACAACAACCTCAGCTTCCCTCTGGAACCCCTCAACAACCAGCGTGCCCAGAAACTAGAGGTAAGCTTCCTTCCAGAGACTACAGAACCTCCGTCTGTAATACTCATCTAATGCTCTGAAGCAACGCCCGCTGCCTCAGACCTCAGATTAGGAGTTGCTGGTGCATACTCTGTATTCTCAAGTTAAAGACTGTTTATTTTGGCAACTGTTTCTATGGCATGGTTTACAAGCAGGATTTAATAGAACTAATAAAAGCGTTAGTGATTAGCATAGTAGGAAGAACCACCCTCTGAAACAGTCGGAGAAATTTCTTGTGTAGCTTTTTTGCTCATGACCTGGATTTTTAAAGTGTAACAAAGGCTGTTTGATCATTTATTAATCATTAGATACCTTTAATTCAAATATCTGGTTAAATCAAAATGATCTAGTCCATCTCTGTGTGAATGTCGAGTAATTGTGCTTTGATAATGCTCCTCCAGGCCATTTCAAGACTATGTGAAGACAAGTACAAGGACCTCAGTCGAGCCGCGATGAGGCGATCTCTCAGCGCAGACAACCTGATAGGTATACGACGCTCCAATGCTGTGCTCTCATAGACTGCTGCCCTCTGACCTCCAAAGTTCAGCTAACCCACAGCCAGCCCCAGAAAGCATTACCCACAGAGTTATCAGGCAAGGACAAAAACGCCACTGTATGACCTGTCCACACGGTAATTTACATTACAGCTGTAGACGTGCGTGATTGTTAAATTAAAGGTGTTTACCTTATCTGAAGCATTATCATTTGACTGTTGTTTTTACAAGTCCTTTATTTATTTGTTATATGTCTATCACTTCTGAGAGATCACATTGAACATGAATGATCGAGTTCATCTGTCTGAAATACACTTTGGTTTCTATTTTTTTTTTTTCTACAAAAATGTTTGAATTACTTCATGCAGCCTTAAAGGATGAAGAGATTGGTGTGTTATATTTGTTGTTACTGTCACTGTATTCCACGAAAAGACCAAAACCAGCAAATGTTAGGTTGTTCAGATGTGGCTCATTGGTTGTTTATGAAGATTGAAATCGTGCTTGAGTGCTATAGCATAGTGAGGTTAATGTTGGTTGGTCATTTCCTGGGATTCCTTAACAGTATATAAACTTTCACCAAATGTATCCTTTTTTTCCTTTTCTTTTCTTTTTTTTTTTTTAAATTGCCACAAAAAAATGCAAAATGACCTTTGTTGTAAATTAGATTTAATACCACAAGTTACTGTGGAGACTGTAATTCAGACATGTTTACTGTCGATATGTTTCGAGTACATTTTTCTGTCCATCAGGATTGAACATCCACCATGTCTCATATTACAAGACACTGAGCTGATATCACTGTGTGGGAGCTGGCTGACGTCTTCTCAGTCAGCTGTTTTGTCTGTTTTGTGACAGGAAAATCAGGAGTGCCATTTGCAATTTGGTGTTAAGTTGTGTATACCACGGGTGATCAAACGGGGCTGTTTACTGACTCTGGATCAGTATTTGTAAATTAATGGCTCCATATGGAAGTTGGGTTGATGCAGGTCAGCCTCAGTATTAAGCTCCTTAGATCCTACCATCCCAACCTCATTCCCACCCCCACCCCCCCATCAGATCACCAGTGTTGTTCTTGTCCAAGGACCCATCCAGCCCAAGGTTTGGAACACACTACACAGATACTGAGGGGGAAAACAAACTGATGGATGCTCCCCTCCTCTTTTGCTTACTATGTAGGCTTCTAGCTGTGAAGTTTGTCTTGTTTTTAATTGAGAAAAAAAAACATTTGCAGATGGAGTATTTTAAATAAACACTAATCATGTAACAAATGTGTTGCGGTTTATTGTCTTTTATGTTGTCTTTACAATCAGCTCAGTTCTAAACATTGGGAAGTCAGGCTCAATATCCTCAACAGAGTTCAGTTTAACACTGTTATAGCCGTATATTAGCAAAACACACCATGCACCATTTATTAACATTACTGGCTGGCATTATGGTATCTAAATCAAAATCGGCCCACAGTTGTGAGGGACCCAGAGAATTGCTCATATTGTATTGTTTTTACAGACATGCAGCACTTAACTGTTACACAGAACGCAAGCAGTCCAAAGTAGAGCTGATACTTCGCACTAGGAGTACACTGAGAAACGGGTGTGGCTACATGGTTGAATCGTAAACCAGTTTAAGCAGTTTATTATCTACTTTTTGTTTTGTTTTGTTTTGTTAAGGAAGCAGTTCAAATTTTAGATGTATGTGAGGCTCAGTGTGAGCCTCATATACATGTCAGTGGTGAAATTGAAACAAGTCTTCCTTAGTTGAGTTAGATAAATTGTTCTGATTGCATAAATGTTTAAAGCTCATATGAAAGCACTTGTTTTCTGCAAATTTCTGTTAACTATACTGCCCGTATAGACAAAAGTTAGTTAAATACATCTTTTGAATCGATCCTTTGTTGCTTTCAGTGAATCTGCTTCAGTGGTATAACAATATACAATAAACTCACTGGACACTAAAGTACACTTTCCCAATACCAGGTTGGACCCTTTTGTTTTTAGAACTGTCTGAATTCTACATAGCAAAGATTCAACAAGATGCTGGAAACATTCTTCAGAAACTTTGGTCCATAGTGACATGACAGCATCACAGGGTTGCTGCAGATTTGTCAGCACATCCATGATGTGAATCTCCTGTACCACCCTGTGCCAAAGGTGCTCTGTTGGACTGACATCCAGTGACTGTGGAGGCCATTTGATTATAGTGATGTGATGTTCAACAAACTAGTTATGAGTTTTGTGATGTGTGGGATACCCTGTGGTCAAACAGAGATGGATTTGCTCATCAGCAGTACTCAGATAGGCTGCAGCATTTAAACAATGCTCAGTTGGCAGTGAGGGACCCAAAGTGTGCCAAGAAAAGGAATTTCTCACACTATTACACCACCAGCAGCCTGAACCTCTTATACGAGGATCCATGCTTTCATGTTTATTTTCTGACCCTACTATCCTAATTTTGCAGAACAAATTGAGACTTTAGATCAGGAAATGTTTTTCCAGTTTTTCATTGTTCCAATTTTGGTAATTCATATAAATCATAACCTCAGTTTCCTGTTCTTAGCTGACAGCAGTGATACCTGGTGTGGTCTTCTGCCACTGTAGCCCATCTCCTACAAGGTTGAAAGATGCTCTTCTGCACACCTTGGTTGTAATGAGCGGTTATGGAAGTTACAGTTGCTTTAAACCGTCAGGATGTCCCTCTCTGACCTCAGAATCAAATCATTCAAAGTAATTTAGAAACTTTCTCCCCCATTCTGATGCTCAGTTTGAACTTCAGTAGGTGGTCTTGACCATGTCTACGTGCCTAAATGCTTTCAGTGTTTTTTCGAGGACTGTGTGTTAAAATTTATACTGCAATAGTACAGTATCTTGCTTTTAATCAGCTGATAGCTTCCTGGATTATTTAAAGGCAGACATTCCCGTCAACTGTATCGTCTCTTAAAGTTATTTTCACACCCCCAAAATGTACTTGATTATACGTTGAATAGACTGTTGTAGCACTGTATCTAAGCCACATCAAACCACACATGGTTTACTTCCAACACATTGGACTTTATTATTTTTCTGTTAAATTCTAATGTCTCTTAGGTCAAGTGCTGCATTTTCAGCTTGCTATCAGTAACAATTACTCGCATACACCTGATATTTACATATATGTCTGGCTGTAGGACTGAATGAAGAATGAATGGGTGTCTTGTTGTGACGTCATTGTCTGATCTTGGAAGCCACTGAGAGAAATCCTGCTGACAGGGGTTTAACGATGTAGGGTGGTGCTACAATGTGACAACACATTCCAAGAGATCAGCAATCTATTCATGGAAACCCTCTTGCAAGAAGTAGGTGAGACTTCGTAGAATAGTTGTGTATTTCCACAAATTTGTCATAAACAGGGCAGCAAATGGTTACACATCCACTATACTGCCATTATTAGTGAATGCAAGAACTTCCAAATCAAGTTACTGAACAACTAATTTCTTCCTAGTTGAACTTTGTGCTCTTGTGCGCACTCTTCAGCAGTCAGTTAATGTTTTAGGGCTTCGTACACAGTCAAAAAGCAGTGCACAACGTTCAAGATCCAACACTTTTAATTCCACAACATGAATCAAAATCTACAGTATTTTATCAACGTCCTTTGAGGAGGTCTGTCAATGTAAAAACGGAAAAAACCCCAACATGTACTCGTTAATCTACACATCAGTTTTACCAGCATTTCTTTTTTTTGGCATTCATCATCACTCATACAATCATTTCCTTCACACACATCAGACTAATAAATTAGAGCTATCTAACATGGGGGACACACGGTAATCTAAACACAAAGGACCATCAACAATGAATGGAAATATTACAGAATGTCACGGGTTCAGTCAGTTCTGCATTAGCGCTGTAGCACTCTGCACTGAGACAGATTTCATGTTGTACTCGTCCACCGTCATTCATTTTTTGTTGTCTTTAGCACTCTCTGTCTCCCATCCCCACCCTCCACACACACGCACACTTTTCTGGGTAAACTGTACACCGTGCAGTGAGTGTGACTTCTGAAAGTCAGTTTTTGTCAAGTTGTCAAACAGATGACTTACATTAGACCACAGATCCATGCAAACAACATAGGAGGGTTTGGTTCTTACTTACATGAGAAAAACTCAATATACATGTACATTCTAAGTTCTTCAGTTAATTAACTATTAAGCAAAAGAGCTTTTAAATTGTGACATTGTTCAAAAAGAAGATTTTTCAAAGTGCTTGTTTTCTCCATCCAGCAGTCCAAATCCCAAACAGAACGAGATAAATAACAACCTGGGAAAATTTAAATTCTTATTTTTTACTTGCTTGCAAATTTTCTATAAATTTAAACTATGGATTAAACTATGTCTTGGTTATTTGTTTAACGTGGCTAGTTCCGTTTTCCAGAGTCTAAGGTGACCTTTACTGTACCTAGTCTAACCCTTACATCTGTTTGTTCTGGCAAAATACTGCTATAAAAATCACTTTGTGGTTCTCAAAGTGAGGTCCAAGGACCTCTAGAGGTCACTGAGCTGAAGTCAGGGAGTCAACAGCAGATTCGCCACCATAGAATAATCATTAATTGGTCATTTATGCTATTAATGTTTTTCAACAGCTAAGAACAAAATTCAGATGGGTCTGTGGTCTAATGTTCATCTGTTGGGGGTGGGATGGGGGTGAGCAGGTCCCCTTTGAACCAGCAGATGGGGCTGAAGTTTCATTGTGTATCTTTACCATAAACATTGTGCATTAGTTCACAATACATGAACAAAACTAGATTCCCCCCCACAGAAACTTTAGTGATTTAATGAGACAGTTAAAATGAGAAAGACTTTCAAAGAATTTCATCTCTAGTTTTGGGAAAAAGCAACATAATAAGGACCATTTCCCAGTCCACTTTCAGTTTGTAACCATAAAAACAATTCACTCAGACACTGACATGCTACACCACATTTATACACAAGTTTATACAGCTCAAATCTGATTTGTTTTTCTGGCGTCTTACACTTACGATGGTGGCAGTGGCATCAGCTGGTTAGAAACTAAATATATGGCACGTTATCTTTTTTTTTAAACACCAAATATTTGTACAATATATACATAAATAAATATGTGTTTTTTCACTCTCTCTCTGTCAGTGCTCAGGATGAGGAGATAGTGAGAAGCATGTGGGACTCCATTATGGATCCATTTAACTCAAAGGTTAGTTCCTCAGTGACAGTCAAGTTCAGTCAAAGGTTTGAGCTCTACGTCCAAGGAAAGCAGTTCTAGCTCACAGTTCTGATATATGTCCACAATCCCAGTCTGTGTTTGGATACTGGGAGATGTGGCTGTACACGAGTCCTCTTAAAAGATCATATATGAGGCGGAACAGCTTTATGGTAGATCCCTGATGTCAGCCCAGTTCCAGTATGTCCAGTTAAAGCAGTACTGGCCTCACTGTACATGGAGGGTGGAGCGGTGGCTTTCTGTGGCCAACAGGGACAGCATCGAGCCGCAAACCTCCTCCAGGACTCTAAAGTTTTTCCCGACCAAATCCAGACTCCTGAGGTGATGCCCACCACTAAACACATGAAATATTTGAGCATGAAAACGGCGTAGTCCGGGCCTAGCCCCAAGCGCTGGCGTTCGGACGGGCAGAGGCAGGCCAAAGCTCGCTCCCAGCCGGGCCGGTAGTGCTGCTCATACACCAGGCAGGCCACCACAATAGTGGCGGGGACGGTGTACAGCACCGTAAAGAGCCCGATGCGAATCATCAGCCGCTCCAGTTTGTCCGTCTTGGTGCCACCTTGCTTGATGATGCTCCTGATGCGGAACAGAGAAATGAAGCCGGCGAGTAAGAAAAGTGATCCGGTGAAGAGGTAAACCACAAGAGGTGCGAGCACGAATCCCCTCAGATTCTCCAGACTCTGGTTCCCCACATAGCAGATTCCAGCCACAGGGTCCCCGTCCACAGAGCTGAGAGCCAGCACCACGATGGTCTTGACGCTGGGGATGAGCCAAGCGGCGAGGTGGAAATACTGCGAGTATCCCGCGATGGCCTCGCTGCCCCACTTCATACCTGCGGCCAGAAACCAGGTGAAGGACAGCACCACCCACCAGATGGAGCTGGCCATGCCGAAGAAGTACACCAGCAAGAAGACGAGGGTGCAGAGAGCGGGGCCGTTGGTGTCGTAGAGGATGTGCAGCTGGTCGCCACTGGTGCCACACGCCACTCGCTCGTGACCTGCCACCAGCCGGATGATGTAACCCAAGGAGACAAAGAGGTAGCAGGCAGCCAGGAAGATGATGGGCCTCTCTGGGTACTTGAAGCGTTCCATGTCAATGAGAAAGGTGGCGACGGTTGTCAAGGTGGAGATGAAGCACAGCACCGACCACAGTCCCACCCAGAAGCTAGTGAAGGCGTGCTCATCTGGCGAGAAGAAAGGCAGGTGGCAAGGCTGGGCGCAGTTGAGCTGCGTGCCAGTCTGGACTCGGCCATACAGGCTGTGAGACTCCCTCATGATGGGGATCAGTGGCTCTCTGCAGCGGCACTCCCTGTCGCACTGCGGGGGGCTCGGCGGTCTAGTCCTGCCCTTAGGGGTGGGCTTGGGGAATGGGGGAGCCAGGGTGGTGGTCTCGCTGCTGTTCTGGTCCATGCACAGGGTCTCGTCCCCTAGCTGTGGCAGCTGCTCACAGCTCATCCTCTCAGGCCACTCAAAGCCATACTGACTCATGAGAGGCGAGCAGCCCCGTTTGGCTCGTTCACACACCGAGCGGCAGGGTGGGAGCGGCTTGCGGTAGTCTGGCAGGCAGATCGGTGTGTACATGCTGCACAGGAAGAAGAGTAAGTCCGGAGAGCAGCGGATCCGGACCAGGGGCCAGAACTGGTGGACCTCCAGGCCTACCTCTTCCTGGGTGTCGTGGTTGAACTGATTGGGCATGTGGGTCAGGTTGTAACCAATGCCCCGACACATGGGCACAGTTATGGGCTCACACACCAGATCCTTAGAAGCACCTAATGTGAAACCAGGGGAGTGGAGGAGCAGCAGCAGCAGCAGCAGCATTATGAGGGGCCACGGCATGTGTCTCACTGTAGATGCCATAAATAAATATTAAAATTCACAACGATTCATTTGGAGTCATTTAACGAAGAAATCTAATACAAGAGTCCTTTTACTGCATGGTCATCTCAGAAACCTGACTGAAAACTTTCTTCTTCTGGTGGATAAATCAGGACATAAACAGGCTCCTTTCAGTCTCTTAATGGTTAAAGCATAAGCTGAAGTCTTGACGGTAAATCCAGTTGATCCTGCGAGCAGCTGTCAATCATTCACCAGAGCTCCTGCAATCATTACGGAGAAAGTTCATCTCCGGCTGTCACGTTCCACTAAATTTAACGACCCTCTAACATTTTGTTGTTTTTGTCGTTGTTTTTTTACACCGTTTCCTCCCGATAATTCACAGACGCCAGAAAAAGTGGCATCATGTGGTAGAAAATGTCTGTGACAACGTGAACAAACACAGAGCAAAGAGCGGCTCTCCGGTGTACGACAAACGTGTGGCTGTCTCCAGCGTCCAGCGCACGAAGCTCGGTGCGTAAAATCCACTTGTCGTGTCCTCTCGGGCTGGTTTATTCCGTCAGCAGCATTATTTTCAAACTTTTAAAAGTGTCCCCTCTGCTGCACCTGTTGCACCTCTGTAGGAGGGAAAACGAAATAAAACACGAAAATAATCCGCAAGTGTTCTTCAGGGTGAAAACTTATTAGTGCAGCAGCGCGTGTCAGCCTCGCGCACTGAGCCCGAGGACGGAATAAAGTCCGTTTGAAACTGCAGCACCTCCTCACCGCTCCGAGGGTCTGCTGCATTCGATGCTGTCGGAAATGTCACGATTCCTCCGTGAACACACCTTTCGAGTTTCTTCTTACTTGAAACGAAACAAAATCGGGTATTTCTGCGAAGCAAACTCAGCCCTGTGTCCCATTTTTTTTTATTATAGAAATGTGTTTTCAATTTTTATACATTTTTATGTGTATAAAGTACTCAATTTAATAAAAACAAATACAAAATGAAAGAAGAAAAATAAGAAAAGGTTACAATTTTTGTCAAGTAGCTGCTACACACTGATTCTCAGTAGTGAATGGACTATTTTAAGGGGGGTTTTTTTCGCCTTTATTTTAACACGTTTAACATGCAGCAATTATTATTATTATCATAACTATTATTATGCAGTTAAAAAAAAACGTACTTCTTGCCCAGGTTTTTATAATGTGGCAAAAACCCGTATTTCACTGCTTTGTTTGGTCTCCAGTAAAACTCTAAAAGCACTCAGTTTTTCTTTTACAAATGAAAACTTTCTCTATATAAAGAAAACGCACACGTTGACTTTTTTTTTAACGTATTTATCTATTAGTAAAATGTGAACTCCTTTATTTGTGTTTGCTTTTGTAGCGCAGCTCAACAAAGCCCGTGTGCGGCTAGAGCGCATGTTTGGGATTGACCGCAGTATCGAGCAGCACGTGAACGCATCAGTGAGTCATATTTATGACTTCCTGCATTAGGGGCTGGAGTTTACCGGGAGAGCTTGAAGGTATCAGATGATGGATAAGGTCTCTCCACCCACTCACACCTCCACCACAGGACCACACACACACACACACACACACACTCACTAAACGGTCTTCTCCATTCTTTTTCAGTGAAGTAGACACGTGCATTATAATCCACGAGGTTCATGCTTTATTATATTATACTGTTATTATTATTGAATGCTGCTCAGTTTTGTTGACTTTGTTGTCATTCATTGCTTTTTTCCCCTGACTTCAACAAAACTGTATTTCTTGATTAGTTTTTCTTCCAGCAAGTAAAGTTTATATTTATTGTTGCTGTCAGTCACTTCTGTTTAGTCATTCTGTTTCCATTAATCAGAACTCACAGTTACACATATAATGTATTTAATATCATATGGCAATAAGAAAAACAAAACAGACATCAGGTTATATTAAATAAATGATATGTGCTGAAATTCTCATTAATGGTTTGGCTTTTTGATGGTTTAGCATCCATTAAATTCTTTACACATTTAACTGTTATTATTTGGAGTTGAGCATGTCATTTTTTTTATTTTCATTTTTTGTCTTGTCCTTTGTTACATATAAACATTTGTCATTGTTCAGCTGTAATAACAGAGCGATATGTCTTTTGTTTACGTCCTCCTTGCTAGGTCTGCTTAAGCTGAACATGCCATTAACAGTAAATGATGCATGGAAACATTTACTGATAAATTACACTTTATATTTTTAGAAGAATTTATTGTTTTTTGTTTTTTTTACCGTGTTAAAACGGACCCATATTTACCTTCCTCCCTGCCTCCATACCAAGGTGAAATTTACCCTCAAAGGATTTTTAAGTCTGCACAGCTTACAATACCTTACAACAGTGTTTAATGTAGCAGTGTGTTTCAGTATTTCTTCATTTCTTTCCATTAATCAAAGAACAAACATCAGTATATGAGACAGTTTTCAGGGTGTATCTAGGCATGGATGTTGTAATTGCCTCCATACAGAGCTAAAGAAGGTTAGGAGAGTGGAGGTGTCCTCTCCCGTGTGAGTTAAACAATGTCTGTTTCATTTGGAGTTAATGAAATTAGAAGCCTTTTCTTGTCAAATAGACCAAATTGAATCACTGACCTGTTTAAACTCCAACGCCGACTGATGTTCAGGTCTCCTCACATGGCAGCACTGGGCCTTGATTAGATCTCAGAAGTCATGTTGACGGAGATTTGCATGAACCTTGCATCCACGATGCACTGATCAGAGCAGACACGTGAAGAATGATGTAAATGGTGCAAGGATAAAGGACACTGTTTGGAAGGAAAAGTTGTTATATTGTTACAGAGTCTTTTAATATAAATAACAATTTAATCTATATTTGCTTTATTAAATTAAATATCCTTTTTTTATTGGCATCAGTTTCACACGTGATGCAGTGTATCCACATCATCACCTCAAGGCCACAATAGTAACATAAATAATAATAATAATTTTTTAGTGAACCTGTTGTCAGAATTTTTGTGTAATCGGTGCCGCAAAGTAAAATCAGTTCCTCATATTTGAAAGTTAAAACAAAGCAGAGCAGTTTTACTGAAGCTGATAGCAACAATGTAAGTTCTACTTTAAAAAGGGAGCAATCTGTGCGCGTGTTTAAGCAAGATGGTGAATCTAAACTGGGATCCGACTCCATCGTGGAGTACCTGACAGTTTTTTTGAAACCTGGAGTTATGGACAGGTTTCATTGGTTGTCAGAGCAGCATGCGCGTGGGTGTCTAAGGGAGTGTAGGTTGCCAGCTAAGGTCTGAGAAATGCTTGCAATGAACGCACTGATATCTAAATAAAGTGGTGAAAAAAAAAAATCGGTTGTGCTCGATAGCAGATCTCCTAACGCTGCTCTCTCTCTGTAGCCACACTGTACAAAGGTCACAGCTCTGGCTGGGGGGACAAAGGTTTCCAAAGGTGTGTCTGTGTGTGTGTTTATGTGTGTGTGTGCTCAGCATATCAGCTGAGACGAGTCTTTCTGATTTGCCCCTCCTCGGCTCACACTGATAGATTAAAGCAAACAATGAGGAGTTCATATGTAAAGCTGGGAAGGCATCAATCTGTCATGTATACCAAAGCACACACACAGACACACAAACATGTGCATGTGATTACTTGTGCCAGTTGTGTTTGCCTAAGATTTAAGGGAGAACACACGGAGACGTGACCTGCATCACTAGATGTTCAGGTAACCACAACACACACGCACATCTGTACTTGCTTCACCTGTGAGGACTCTCAGTGACATAATGAATTACACATTACAGTATCTTGCCTTAAGACATAGTTTTGGTTCAGTTTGGCCTGGTGTATTTAGCAGTCATGAAGCTATTGTGGCTCTATGGGTAACTTTGAACTCTCCACCTCAGCTGTTGAGATTTGGGAAAATAACCAGCAGAGAAGAAGAAGAAAATCTGAATCTGAAGAAATTCTGTCCATAAAACAAAATGAATGGCTATTTAAGTGACTGCAATAAGGATCTCTAAGGTTGCTGTTCAATGCCATGGATCCAGAGCAGTACTTCATTTGTTGCTTAGCTTGGCTTTGTATTCCTTAAGCACACAGTTTTCAAAGCAACCTGTGTTTTCCAAAAACTTATCCAACAACTGAGCTGTATGGGCAGTTCTGTATAATGAACAGCTAAAGTGAGGGACATAATTCTTTGATCATCTGCTTAAAGTTTGATCCCTTATAAAGAAATTGTCTAACAATCCTCTAATAATAAGGATTTGATTGGCTATGTGCACATGTGGCACGCAGATTACATTTAGTCAGTCAGTTGATCAGTTGCAGATACTCCAGGTCAAAATTCTTTTGTGTATAAAACACACCTGTCCGCAGAGCCAACTTCTTCCATTGAAGAATCTCTCCATCACCATTGGCAACATCAGAGAGCTGTCAAAGGATGTCAGGGACAAGATTGTAGACCTGTACAAGGCTGGAATGAGCCACGAGACCATCAGCAAGAAGCTCGATGAGAAAGTGACAACTGTCAGTGGGATTATTCGGAAATGGAAGAAATGTAAAACGACCATCAATGCAAGATCTTGGCCCATGGGGTGAGGATGATCATGAGAAAGGTAGTGGTACCACAGTCATCAAGAACAACACCAGTAACAATATCATTAATGGCACCATCAAGTACTGAGTCATGTTTTGCTTGGGAATCAAATGCTTTCACTCAGTAACGTGCAAATCAATTTATATTTTTTATGTAATGAGTTCTTTATGGATGTTTGGTTGATGTTCTGTTGCCCTCCATTAAAATGAAACTAGCATAAAAACAGGGTGTTCATTTCTTTCTAAGTGTGCAAACTTCAGCAGGGGATCAAATGATGATTTCCCCAACTGTGTGATCTGTACTTGGTGCAGGGACCGAGCCTCAGGTCCCAGGAAATGTGTAATGACAGTGGGTGGGTTAGTGGATATAAAAGGTGTTAAAGCATTTACACACCTTCTCACTTTCTTCGTCTTCTTGTTTAGCAACAACAGGATCAGCTGATCATCGCTTGATGTCAACTTTATTTTTCTCACTGTGATTTTTCTGAAAACTGTTTTTTTGTTGCATAAATGCAATGCTATATGTGTAAATATATGCTATATGACAAGTTTCCATCAGAAAAATATGGAATTTCGTGACATTTTTTCACAACACAGTCAGCGCGTAAAGGCTAAGCTAAAGCTAAAAACCTACAGTAGCTAGCCAGTTCTTTTGCTAATTCTTGTCTCCAAATGTCACTTGCCAAGGACTGTAGCCATTGTGCATTTAATGATTAATTGGCTGTCTGCCTCTCCATTAATATAACCAACAATCAGTCCAATTTTTTTGTATGAACAGCAGCAAGAACAAAATAATACAATCACCAGATTCATGGCGAGCCAGTTGGCAAGCTAACTTTTGTTATGTCTCTGCTACACATGATGCAGATGCATTTTTGACATAATCTTTAATATGTCGACCGTAAATTTGGTTTATATTTGGTTTATTATCTTTAAAGAAAGAACGTCTATTAGTTTGTACAAACTAATCTTTAGAATTAGTTGGAAATTGCAAACCTGACAGGATAGAATAAGTTGCAATCATCTGGAATTGTCTTTCAAAACCAATTCCCCAACAGTTTGGCAGCTCATGAAACCTCTTCTGCCTGGCTTGTCACTGGTTTGTTGAAGGCTTCTGTGAATCTCTGTTTAGAAGGTTGTTTTGTGCTTAATTGCGTTCAATTAAAAAAAACAACAACAAAAAACATCTCATTAAGGATTTAAGTAGAAAACAGTGGATCTACCCTTTAACCTTGGTAAAAGCACACTGACAATCAGCAGGGCTGAGGCCTGCTGAAAGCGTCGATGTGGCCAAACGAGCGTCTGAACAACCAGGTCACTGGGAACACTGGGGCCCTGCCAGCTTTTGTGTAGCGGCTCGATAAATGTCGAGGTGGAGGTACTGTGTATGTGTGCGTGTCGAAGCCATGCACTCTCCACTCATGTTGGGAGAGCAGAGGCCCGGTCCTTCCCTCCTCTGTGACCGTTGTCCACATTCCCCCTCCTCCTCCTCCTCTCTTTTTCTTTCCTCGTCCTCTTTTCCTCCTTAAACTGTCTTTTGTTTTCATTTTCGTTGGCATTTCTGCTCCGTCGTTGTTCAGTCCACTAAATGAGTCTTGACTGGCTCGCAGGCCACTGGAGAAGCACAAAGGACTTCGTTCTACTCGCTACAGTTGATCCATTGTGGGCGTCCTACAATGCACTAATTGGCGATGACAATTAAGCACGGTCGACACTCAGCTTCAATTTGCCCGCTGCTCGACATACATCAGAGGCAAATGAGTCAGCCTCTGTGCTCCCCGCTCTCTCACACAATATCCATGTTCACTCTAGCAGGTTTACATGCACCTTTATTCACATGGATCTTGTTTTCTCTCAGCTCAGCTTGAGGCTGAGCTCATAATCTTATAATCAGCTGCAAACTGACACGTTATCGTTTTTCACCTTCGCAAACTGTGAATTCATTTGGAAATTCATTTTTGACCTTGGAATCAGCTTCTCAGCGCAAGATCCATTCAGTGAAACTTTTGTGCACATCACACAGCGCTTTTCGGCTCATGATGATCCATGTGTCACAATCTGTGAATCTTGGGCTCTCACTAAACTGTTGCTCTGTAAATGGAGTTTTATCTCCTGAGACTTTGGACGAAGTATTCAAATGTGGTACTAAACTCAAGTGCCAATGCAGCGTGCAGTGTAGGAATACGGGCATCTAAAATCTGGTTTAAGCCAGAGTTCAACAAATTAAATAATCCCATTTTTAGGTTGCATTGTTTTCTACCTTATATGGAGTACAATAAGTCAGCTCAGTGGTTCCAGTTTCAATGTTCTGCCCCACAAGATCTCTTTTCCACAAAGTACTGGTTTCCAATCTCTATCCCATCACGTTTCCCCCCCCCAAAACAGATTATTGCAGGTGCACAAAAGTTTTCAGTATCATGGCACCACAAAAATTGCTGGCCTAAAGTTGGAATCACTCGTCGACAGGGTCTACTGCTCGAAATTTGCATTTTCATTGGGACAAATGTGCAATTATTTCATGATTTTCATTCCGGTAGAAGTTATCCTAACATCTCCTGTGTAACATTTCATTGTGGGGTATTTCTCAGAAGACAGAATGTAGTCAAGGACTACATTGGTGCAAAAGACACAAGAAAGTCACAAGGTTAATCTGAAGGGTCGTGAGATGGTTATGCTATAGACATTCACAGGTCACTTCATCAGTTAGACCCTACTAGTACTGGGTAGGACCAGTTTTACCTTCAAAGCAGTCTTAATTCTTTGTTGCATAGATTCAACAAAATGCTTGAAAGGTTCCTCTAAGAATTTTTGTCCATGTTGACATGATGATATCACACAGTTGCTGCAGATCTATGATGTAAATCTCCAGTTTCACCACAGTGAACTCACTGTCAATCTCAAACCGTGACATAGTGATGTCAGGTATTTAAATTTAGTCCAAAGTTCATTTTCACTGAAGACATACTAATGCACAGCTTCATTATTCATGGATTTATCTTAACACATACTGAGAACACATATCTTTGTAAAAAATACTGCTAACAGTATAGTCAAGTATGACTCTTGAAGCCATACATTGATATTAAAGCCATATTAATGTCTGAAGGCAGGTGACGACAGGCATGACTTATGAACACATGATTTCAGTCTTACTGCATAAATACTTCAGGCATATTAGCAAATGTGTTCAGCATGTTTGCACAATGTATATTTATTCAGATGACTAACAGGATACCTCTCCTTGTTTTAACAAAAAGTGTTTGCCCTAGAATTGTTTCAAATTCCACTTTTTGTCAGTTTCTAGTATTAACATCTTCTCAGACTTGTCTTTCTCCTTTCTAAAGATAAAAAAATCAGATTCATAAATCAAAACTTTGCCTTCTTGCAATGAGATAACTGATTAATAAATTACTAAGTCATAATCAAGTCTAATGCTGCATATACACAGATCTTTCAGTTGAATCAGTTGCAGTACGCATGCATCTGACAGGACAGATATGTTGACATGACAGCATCACACAGCTGCTGCAGATTTGTCAGCTGCACATTCATGATGCGAATCTCCTGTTCCAGAACATCCCAAAGGTTCTCTTATTGGATTGAGATCTGGAGAGTGCGGAGGCCATTTGAGTGCAGTGAACTCACTGTCGTGTTCAAGAATCTAGTTTATATGATCTGAGTTTCTGACGTGGCATGTTAGCCTGATGGGAGCAGTCATCATATGAGGGTACACTGTGGTCATAAAGAGATGGACATGAGCAACATCATGTGGGCTGTGACATTTAAAAGGTTCTCAGTTGATAATGAGGTGGCCAAAGTGTCCCAAGAAAATATCCCCCACACCAACAGCATCAGCAGCATCAGTCTGAACTGTTGATACAAAGCAGGATTGATCCATGCGATCATGCTGTTTATGCTAAATTCTGACTCTACCGTCTGAATGCTGCGACAGAAATCAAGACTTGTCAGACAACAGTTTTTTCCAGTGTTTTGATTTCCTGTTTTGCAACCTCAGTTTCCTGTTCTTAGCCGACACGAATGGTACCTGATGTGGTCTTGAAGGTTTAGAAATGCTCTTCTGCATACCTTGGTTGTAATGAGAGGTTGCAGGAGTTACTTTTGTCTTCCTATCAGCAGCAGGGCTGTTACCCCTCTGACCTCAGGTATCCACAAGGCATTTTTCACCCAGAGAACTGCTGCTGATTATTTCCTCTTTTTTGAATCACTCTCTGTAACTCTAGTTCCCTGAAGAACCCCAAATTCTCCATAATTTTTACTTTTCGTATCATGACTATATTTTAATGCAAATCTTTGAACTACATATCTGTAGCAAGAGTATTTCTACTACATGGTAATACCAATAAGTTCAATTTAAGCTTAGAGTACTTCTTCCACCCTCAGCTCAGACTCATAATTATCCAGTTTTACAATTAGAAGATACACCTCTTATTCTTGGATGCATCTTAGTACACTCTTAGCACACTCATACGCTTTTACACTGTACTGTACACAAAATATTAGCATTCCTTAATGCAGTCAAACCCAAACAATTTCTCAACATGCACTCAAAACACTTTCACTGTTGAGGAGTTTGTCTTTATTGGCATCAGTGGCTAGCAGAAAAAATTTGAACAAAATCTAACAGCAGGAAGGGCTGATTAAATAAGACAGAAAAAAAGTTCAACTCCCTGTATTTGCATCAGAATTTGGATGTGAAAACAAGGATAAACAAAGATAATAAAAAAACTTAAAAGTGCAAAAGATTTTCAGTCCAGCTACTGTGCTTAAATACTGTACAATATATTATTCTCTAAGACCACACTGCAATGATCACCCTGTGCCTGAAACATGAGCAACATTTCAAGTCAAGTACCAAAAACTAAAAAAAAACAAACACAAAACACAAAAAAAACAACAACCTTGTGCTCGCACGGTCATAAAACTTCCTTAAAATTTCAACTTAGGCTTGAGCTGGAGGTTACTAGGATAACACTGCAGTCATGTAAAGAAATAAAAAAAAAGCAGCTGGGACAAAAGACATAAGGGATTTGCAGATGTTGCAATATTGCAGTATTATTTAAAAATCAAATAAACATGAACCTGCACTTCCAGGTTGCAGTGAAACAACAGCATAAAATTAGCAAGTAATTTAATACATTTCTCAAAGTACACAATCAAGTAACTTTAGCTACATAGCGGCAAATTGTAGGGCCCAGCAGGTATTTGTCTTATATGTGTTTTCTTTCCATAAATTAGTAGGTTTCTGCTCTTTAAAAATGCATCATTAGACTGGAGCAACAGAACTAAATGTCCCTTTTACCTTTTAAAAAATACTTATGGTAGTACTTTCTATTATAGATCGGTAAAAATATGGTAATAGTGAAGTTGGAAATGAGGAGATAAAAATCACGTAATTAACTTGTATCAACGACTATAAAGAGCTGAGTAATATTACACTGACATTTATGCAGATGGGTAATAACAGGCCATATGCCTATGAAGTTAAACCAAAAGCTAATAATAGTAATATGTTGATAAAAAAATAACCTGCTAGCAACAAAACAGGAATATCTGCATTCAAATTTTTATACACTGACTTGCAGAAACTGGTAATAACCTCATAATAAGGTAATATTGGTTGATGTTTTATATTTTAGAATACTATTATCATATTACAACACTAGAATTAACTCTGTCTTATGTCAGAAACAACAAACAGAAAAACAGCTGGCTCTTAATTGATATTAATGTCACTATTATCATTTTGTTTGTGGCAGATGAGGACAGGCTGACTTTTGGACAGATTCTAGTGTTGCTCTGTTTATGCAAACATGTCTTTTAAGACCTTGTCTGCATTTGCGTCAATTTGCATATTGGCTTATGTCTTCAGGATGTTTACACACCTCTTGCTGTGTTTTATATATTTATTCAGATGACTTCACTTGTACAAATAGAGAAGTGAGCATCACCCGGAGGCTATACTTGTGCTCTGAGCTATTTAAGATGACAACAACTAATGTTTAGCATGCATAATGTTTACTATGTTCACAATCTTAGCTCACAGTGTGCATAGCATATTAATGTTTGATAATTAGGTCTAAACAAGTAACTACACAAATGCATATTCCACCCATATTTCACTCAGATTCACAGACATAGGCTAATGATAGCATTACAGTACAGGTAACATCATAAATATCAGCGTTGATACAAGATAATTACTTTGTAATTAAGTGGTAATAACTTGTAATTGCGCCATTATTAGCTTTTGTTTCTTACTGCCCCACTGTTACTACATTGTTACCAACAGTAATATAAAGTACTACAGTAATTAGTATCCAGTGTTTACGGGTAATTGTTTGAATTTAACTTTTACTAATATATTTATTATTGTCTTTGAAACAATTGTAGCCAATTCACTTAGTAAGTCGGTCAAAAGTAAATGCATGTCTCTTGCTTCACACAGGTTCTAATTTTACAACCCACTTTACCCATACACAGCTCAATCGATTACACTCGTATGAAATTGAGGGTGACACAGACACACAAATAAAGGTTAGTTAGATGTAGCCTCATTTCTTCAGTCATTTTCTTCTTTGAGTCCTTTTTCTTCTGTTGCACTTTTGCTTGTGAAATTAATATTTTGGGGATAACCCCCCACATTTTTTTGTATATTGTGCAAAAATCATAATATAGAGTCTGTACTTTGTGTGTATAACTTTGTGTAAGCTGCCTGTTTCTACACACAGAAAAGCTATAACGCTTTTCATTTCTATAATTTGTGCATCATTGGTGCTTTGTGTGCTTATTCAGTTGATGGTTTGTTGAATTTACAAGAAAAAGAGGCTTTGAATCTTGTTCCCTTTTGCAGTGTGTAATGTTTTAGTGGCATGAAATCAGATTTTGTGGGTGATGTGTAGATTTGTAGAAATAGCCATAGTCTAAAAACAAACAAACAAACAAACAAACAAACAAACAAACAAACAAACAAACAAACAAACAAACTCTACAATCTGGCAATCAGGAACAGGAATATAATCCCTAAATCGACATATTTTGAATAGACCCTCTGAGTTGAAGCTGTTTGTTGCATAAAGGTTGGGGCCAGGATGAGGTTTGATTATGCTCGTTATGCAACTGGAAACAGATGAGCTAAGTTTGTGTGGTGGGCTGGATTTGGACTTGATTACACGTGATTTATTCTCCGTGCAAAACTCTGTGTGATAAACAATTAAGTGATCTTTGACCTCTGCTGGGCTCCAAAGTACAAAAACAGCATGAGTTCACAGTCAAAAAGTAAAACAATAAAAAAAAAAAACTCAATTAGAAAAAACAAAAACAAAAGTCTTTTTCCAGCAGGCACGGTCAATCGACAACTTAAACACTGTTTTTAATATCACCCGACATGACTTCAGTTATGACCATCAAAACAAACAAAAATAAATAAATAAAATAAATAAAAATGATTTCATTTCAGCTCAAACATCCTATTTAGTTTCAATGTGCAGCATCCTGAGTGCTTCACAAACACGTAGAACTGTCACTGATCTCACAAAAACACATATTCCTGAATCAAACCAGAGCTGAAGTTTGTCACATTTCAACATTGATGTAATTTTATGGCTCAAACAAGCTGATGAAGAGGAGGTTAAGAAAGGACAGATCTGCACTGAGATTTCAGCTTGTTAGGAAGAAAAACAAAAGACAAAAAACAAAACATATTACACATTTTGGCATATTGAACTTTAAAGCTGCAGTCCTTGAGTCTTAAGATGATGAGAAATCCAATATTTCCTGGTTTGCAATATAATTGAAATCTGATTTTATTACAGTGCCTAAAAACAAAGAGAGTGCAGCTTTCAGTGATCACTACAGGCAGACTTTACTATCTTTCACTGATTGGAGCAGTTTCATATTTTATGTAGAAAAAATAAAAGCTTACTGTATCTAACATTTCACTCTACACCAAACCAGAAAAAAATAGCAGGATTTAATTATTTACTCTTAAACCAGCAAAGAAGACAGAAAATTAATTTGATTAATTTCCTTTCATTATTATATTCTTAAAACTTGATGTAAACACAGCTGGTTCAGCGCTGTAAAGAAAATGTTCCCAGACCTTTACACATCAGAGCTGTGGATTATAAAGGCCATCTAGGTTGCATAGAGATACTAAAACGCTAAAGCTGCTATCATGCTTGATAGATTCTGCATGAATAAAGCACAACAGGAAGTAGAATGACACAGGAGGGGAAAAAGGCAACAATGAACGATTAAGTTACAGTTTATATTATTGCCCCTTTTGTTATTTTACAGTCAGAGTGATGGAGGGAAGAAAACGTGCCCAAACACACTGACAGAGTCTGCAATAAAGAAACACTGATCAAACGAGTGAGTGAAAATCCACACGTTAAATAACTTAAAAGATAAGTAGGAGAGAGGAAGGATTTTTATACTTTCATACAAATTATTTTTTTGTTTCTTCAGAACAGCAGCAGCTGTGGTCAGTTTGGATTTAGTCAGAGACTGTAAATGTCATTGCCGACACATTACCACAGTTTAAAAAAAAAAAAACTAAAACACTGCTCATTAAAACAGCCCTGCAGCAGAATCCACTTTCCTGTGTTTATCCCCGTGCTCCAAATGCTGTCAGAGTTATCGCACAAGTGCAGGACAATGGGTTTTTTCCCCAGACAGTAAAAATATTATAAATAATAAAAACGTTAGCTAATTCAGCAAATTAATACTGTCATTAGGAGACAAGCTGAGAACATTTGAGTCCCGCTGAAAATATAATCTGTTATTTACAGTAACTCTGTTCAGGGAGTTTGAGCATCTCGACAACAATTTGTGGCACTATTGTGAAATCTGGCCTTATGATTTTTATGAGCCACTGTGCGTCAGCGCACCTGTGCATTCAGAGAAGACGTGATTTTAGCAATATTATAGGAAATCTGCTCTTAGGTGGGTAAAACATCTGATTGTGCTGCAGGACTGTTTTCAGAAGTTTTCCTCCTGGCACTATTTTTGTGTTAAAACAGCTTATTTTAATCACACCTTCCTGTCCTGTACTCGTCATTAAAACACACTTTTCTAAATCCTGTTACAAAGGACACAGTTTCACTCCAGCACGTTCTGAAAGTGATCTCAGGCTCAGTCTTCTTGATTGCAGACTGAGGACTGGATTTTTATACCAAATTGCTTCTGTTAAAATGTTTTTTTCTTATCAGTTGTCAATAAGAACACGGAAAAAAAATACATCTTATAAAATGCGTTTCACTTTTGACTACCATTATAAAAATTAATTAACTGATACCTTACCCTTTAATATTTGACTGCTGACATAAATATCACTGACATGAATACAAGCTGACAACAGCTCCTTCTCTCTGAAAGGAAAAATGGTGAAAAAAGGGTTTGAAGCTTTGAGTGCTCTATCACTTTGACCCATTTCCCTTACACACAGATCCGTTTTCAGTTATTTTCTATTTTAGTCTGTAAACAAAGACAAAAACATTGATTGGTCTCAGAGGAGGGGGAATTTAAAATTTTGCTTATTTCACCTAAAAGAGAGCAGCAAATTTAATGTTGTTTTTTTTACACATCCATTGCCAAGATTGTTTACTAGTTTTCTGCCTACTGACTACTCATTGTATTGTTAAACTTAAGCAGGCTTTGAGAGCAGGTGGTTACAATGCACCACATTATTTTTAAGCTTGAATTCCTCCAGTTGATCAGCTTTGATTATGCACGTCTAGCTCCTGGAGGTGGAAAAATGTAAAAGGTAGGAATGAGGAGTGAGGAGGAGTGGGGATAAGGATGGCAGAGGATAATCTGTTTGTGCTGGACTACAAAATGCAAGTAGCCTGACTAAGCAGTTTTTCAGTCGGTTTTCTTCCTGCTCTTTACAGCAAGCCAAAGGGTGCTCGGCTCAGGCATGTGCGTTGGCAGGTCCACACACAAAAACACAAACCTGACGCTGCAACAAATGCTCCGAGTCCACTCCCTGGTCACTGCTGCCACAAGGTCCATCCTGCAGACACACACAAATCAGAGAAACAGCCTTGTTGTCCAGGGTGATGGCTGGGCGGCGGTGCCCTGTTTGTTATCGCTCCTGCGGGTATTTGTCTCAGGTGTCTTGGTAGGGCACGTGGAAACAGCCTGGGCTGTCGTCATCAGGTGACCAGAAGGACGATGGCCTCTTGTGGTGGAGTTCCCGGCGAACGCAGCGAGGACACGGCTGTGCTTTCTGTCGACACTCGGCGTGGAAAACGGCGCCGCAGCTGTCACACCTGCAAACACAAAGACACACGTCGGTCAAGTTTCGCCAGCTGTACAAGGACACTATCAGAGAGTCAGATTCATACCCCATACCAACTCTCATGCATGAGGCGTCATTTGGCCCTGCAGGACTGAGTGGCGAATTATGTGAGGAAGGAGTGGATGGTGACTGTGTGGTGAGATTATGAGATTAGGTCTTACATAGGCATGACCTTATGCTTTGGCAGCTCAGGGTAAGGCTAAGTAAACATATTTGAGAATATATCATTTCTATCTACTAATGAATCTGACTTCTAAATATATTTATTGTACTCAGATTACTGGTGCAATCCAATTTCATTCACTTTCTTAAATAAGACACCTGAGTTCCTCCTTCTACCTTGAAACCAGCTTTCTTCTGATTTGCTAACCCTTGAAAACAGAAGGTTTGAACAGCAGGTGGGTGGGGCTTTTGTGCTCAATGACATCATGCAGAGCTAAGAGTTGAAAAAAGTTTCAAATTGAGTGTTTAAGGCAGTCTGAATTTGAAACTTCAACCAAGTTTACTAAGTGTCCAAAACTATAACAGAATTTTTGTAATTAAAAATGATCTTTTTAAGCCTTTTCCAGTTTTTCCGGAAAATTAAGCAAATCAGCCGCAAGTGTTTGTTACACCAGTGAAAGTGGCATCAGGGCTCCCACCTAAATTCTAGAAAGGAAACAACCAAACTTCCAAAGAAGTCTAAAACCGTTAAGTGAAATGCATATTGCGATATTCCATAATAGGATTCACAGTTCAAACTACAAATATTACATCGTAATCTGATAGCAATAGATTGGAACTATCCATGAAGTAGCATAGGCTATTAACGCCCAGTTATTGCTCATTTCCTGCATCTTCTGAGTATGTATAACTAAGTCAACAGCTCAGTAAATCTTTACAGCTCTGTTCCAGTAAGGACAGCAGATATGACTGTTATCAGTTAACACTTCTCAAGTCATAAAACACAGCTCAACAAGGAGGGTGTGTGTACGTCCACAGCTCACAGTCTTAACTATTGGTCCTGATCAGCTCTTATCTCTGTGATATCTGTCACTCTGAGTTTCAGTGATGGGGACGAGGCTCTGGACACTGTCGTGAAAATCCCTGCACCCAAGACACAGACACACAGACACACACACACAGACACACACACACACACACACACACACACACACACACACACACACAGAGCTCTCATGCCAACCAGTGTTAGTAACAAACCGCAGACTCAGTCTTGGTGCTCAAAAAGTCACGTACACGTTAGCACCTCATTTCCAGATAGCAAAGTGTCAGCTTTGCTATCTGGCTGCTACCCGGCTTTCTCCCATGCAAACTGTTTTTAATCAATTTCTGGATTCAAAACAATTACTGAGTCAATAAAGTCTCCTGACTCCACTGAGAAAATAAAACTTTAAATACATTTATCTGGAAACTATCAGTTATGTGCGCTGATCTTCCAGCTGACCTTTTTGCTCATAATATGAAGTAAAATGTAAAAACAGTCATGTTTAACTTGTAGAAAGGTTATCGAAGGATGTGTACCTCCGGGTGGCGTTCTCCTGGAAGGGATAGATGACCTGCCCGTTTTGGCAGAGTTCACAGATGAAGCCTTTCTCTCGACACAAGCTGCAGCTGAAAACATGTGAGCTGGCAAACTTGATCACCTTGGACAGGAAAGGAGCCAGTTTTCCATCAATCACCTAGAGAATGATAAGAAAGCATGGACGGGTGTGAGGGATAAAAAAGATGAGTAGCAGGAGACATAGGAAAAACATGAAATGTGACAATAAGTGTAACAGTTGCTATGTTTCTTCTTCTGATTTCTTTCATTATCTTTTTTTAAGCCCACTAACTCCTCCTTTGTCTGTTTTTATCTTTTCCTTTTTAAGTTTTTTCTTACAAGTTGGAAAATCTTTAGGGTGGCCAATAAAGAATTAGTCACATGCACCAAGGTAAAAACTAAATGAAAAGTACTAAAGCATGCATCATAGCTCAAAATATACATTTAATGTTTGAACAAAATTCCTAATGAATGTGTTTGATAACATTTAACTTAATATAACTAAGAAAGCAATTTTATAATAAGCAGCTGAAACTATAATATTTTGACAATCAAGTCAAGACAGCTTTATTTGTATAGAACATTTAAGAGACATCAAGTGTCAGCCAAAGTGCTGAACAGAGGGACAGTGTAATCAAATAAAACATGACATTGATAAGGCTTTTATTATTATTATAGCACTTTTATTGAGTCATTCTACAGAAGGACCAACAGAGAAGCATCATGAGATGAGATGAGATGAGATAGCCTTTATTTGTCAGTTGCAGGTCTTTTGCCCGCAACCGAGATGACAGACCTTGCCGACCGTACATACAATACACAAACATCACATTGGGGAGACAGGTCAGGCTAGGTAGCGAGGAAAAAAACATCGAAATGTGTAACACAAAAGGATAATACAGGAATGCACAGATATCAACACACCATAGCACAATAAACACAGACAAGCAACATGGGAAAGAGTTCCAGTGTGTACATCTGATCTGGGACCGCTGCAATCTTTGAGGGTTGCCAATACATGTACCTATACATGTCTGACTGACAAAGACATTTCATATCCTTGCTATGCAGATGACAAACAGCTGTACTTCTCGGCTAATCTGCCAGGAGCTAGCACTGTAGCTCATGCGGATTTGGCTGCTGAAAGGCAGGGGCGTTTCTATGATCTAACCTTTAGGGGGGCTCAGGCCCCCATCATAATGTCATGCGTACAGAATGAATAACCACAGATCTCAGTATAATTCACTAGTTTTATACTAGTGAACTCTTTAGTTATTAAACCAGAGGCAAAGAATCAGCTATGTTGACCAGACACTTTTTCTGTCTCCTAATCACATGCAGTAGAGACAGTAAGTATGCCACTCTCTCTCTCTTTCTACATCCTCCTCACGCCTTCTTTTCTCTGACAATCACACACAAACACATTGTATTCAATGAGAAAAAAAACACAACACTGAATCCAATGAGAATGATTAGATTCTTATAGGTTTCTATCCACATTTGATAACCCTGTTTAGTGATGTGAAATCATCATCAATGTGTGGGCAAAACAGAAGCTACTTTGGCTTTATAACTACATATCCACTCTCTCCTGTTTTAATTTGCTTTTTCTCTTTGTTGTCTTCATTCTGCTCGCTCGCTCTCTGTTGTACTCGCTCGCTCTTTGTGCTGTGTCTTTTGACTTGAAGTCACCTGGAAAAGTAGCTGTGCCGTAAATAAATAATGAAGCCCACTTTGACGGGAATAAGAACGGAAATCTTTAACAGACTATAATAAAGTACACAAGATCCTTTGCTGGCAAATAGCAATAAGCCAGAGGACCAATGGCTCAGAATGTTCAAATTAAGCTAGTACTAGATGAGTTGGCAAATTATGACATTAGATGACAATGTCAGAAAATTTTGGGGTGTTTGAGTACCACAACAGAAGGGTCTAAACTTCCCTGTGCTGAAAGGATTGCTCCACCCCAGGTCAGAGGTCAAACTTTCTTATACTCCCCATTTTGTCAGACTAGACATTAAGTTAGTGGCTAGCAGCTGTGGCTAATAATAAAATGGTAATGTTAATGTGAGGCCTCGGCAGCAAATGTTATCAGTCCTGCCCAGTAAGTGTCGTCATATTAAAGTCTTAAAGGTGGAGGCTGAGAAAAGTCTGCTGGTGACAAAAACAGCAGAAGACCACCTTACCAACTGTATGTGATCACCTATTAAATTATGGTGCAAAGTCAGCAGAGACTCAGCACCACCTTGGACAAGCTAGAAATATTGTTGTTTTTTGGGGGTTTTTTGCACTAAAAGAATCGTAGAAGTATTTAAAATATTTTTCATGTACACTCATAGCCACTTTATTGCTCACCTGCTTGTTAATCCGGCTTTGAACATGGCATAGTTACTGGTGCCAGACAGGCTGGTCAAACTATTTCAGAAACTGTTGATCTACTGGGATTTTCCCACATAAACGCAGATGCTCCAGAATGAAAATTTCCAGTTTTGCCTCTCGCAAAACTTCAGAGTGGCTTTTGTTTACTTTAATAGCCAGGACTTGGTTGTTTTTTTGTATTGTAACATTTGGGTACGAGACCTGAGTTGCCTTCTTCAAGGAAAGCCTCTACTGTGTAGTACTTTCTTAAAATGGTCCCTTGAATTATTTCAAGATCATCTTGGGGGAAGGATGTGTTGGCTAACATGTTGAAGTATCCTTGTTTAGCAAATTCAGTTGAGTTTTGCAAAGTGCAGGTGATCTGGGGCAAAGACATGTCTGAAACTAATATGGGGGAATGGAGGAAAATGACAAATGAAGAAACTAATGCAATGCCACATTCAAAAAGGACTAAAACAAAGTTGAATGCTTGGTGGAGGGCAGAAAAACAAGACAGGAAACTAAAGGAAGTAAGGCAGACAGTGTATGAGGTGAACAACGTTTGATGGCAACGCTTGGCAAGTTCCTTAAAGAACTGAGGGATGGGGGGCTTAGCAGTGGGGGGCTGGAGTTGTAGAGTCGTGAATAGACGATGAGAGACTGCACAGAAAGGGTGTACACACTCTTAACAGATATAAAAACTCAACATGGCTTCAAGCTTTGTTGTACCTTGTTAACAGTGCAGACAGTGCTATAAGCTTAATAACCCAGGATATGTAAGACAGAGGGAGAAATTTAATCGAAAAAAACAGAGTAGAAAGTAAGAGAAAGAGTAGCAGATTCAATATACAAGAGAGATCTTGAGAGAGGGCGAGAGCCTGTATTCAGATACAAGTGGTTCCACCTGGCAGAGCTCTGGACCTGCCAATTATAACCTCCTTCATGCTGTTTGTTAGACGATGAGGACGAGAGGATGAGAGACGTAGAGAGGAGGAAGAAACCACACTTACACAGAGGAAACCTAGCACACCGAGGTACAGTGACAGGACCAAAGCAAAGACTGCTACACTTTTCATTAAGTTGAATGGATTTAAAAACCTGTAGGGTATCTTTACAAACATAAAGAAAATACAAAATGATTAGTCTTTGGATGAAATCGAGCCTGATACCTTGGACCAATATTTAACTAACAACAGGATTCATTCTAGTAATGTCACCATCTTAGAAAAAGTCAAGAGGTAACCTCCAGGCCTGAAAAATGCCACCAAAAACTTTACTGGCCACTTCAAGTTATGACCAGTTGAAGATAACTTCAAAACTTTAGAGCAGAAATAAACATCTTTACAGCCTTACTCAAACAATTTAAATCCATATCCACCATCGTGATAACTCTGGAGGGGGTGAATTTTTATACAAATAAACCATTTCTATAGTATTAAGACTTATGTATGCCTTTTTCTCTTGTTTAATGTTTGACTTTATTAAAGAACAATATATGATTACTAAGATCTAAAGAGTCTGAAGCTCCAGCAACACTTCTGGTATGAAAAACAGTTTTACTTGACCAACATGGTACTTAAAAAAAAAGACAAAACAAAACAAAAAACCCACCAAAAATCATGTTGATCAAATAATAAACTGTTCTTTGTGGAGCTTCAGCCTATTTAAACCCTTGTTCATCTCCGAGCACACTAGAAGTAGCTGAAGTAGTTTCCACCAGCTGATAATCACCCAGCTCTACCATCCAAATATGTTCACATCTGGTTTTAAAAAACACAGAAATGCTAATTGTGAGGCTTGAAAATTGTAGCTTACAAAACCTGTGGGTGAGTTCACTGTGGCTTTGTCCATCGTTTAAATACAGTCCATGGGAAACAGAACAAAATGTGGGTTATATGCAGGTGCTCCGCTTTTTGAAGCCATTTTAGAAAAACAAGTACGAGACTGGTGATATAATTTCTTGTGAACAGGAGACCAAACGGGGAGAACTTTAGATGTGGAAAAGGGAATGAAAGAATTTAAGCTAAGCAGCACGAGAGGAGTCAAAGAATATTACAACAAAGTTAACAAAAATGTAAACATTAGGAAAATGAATAACTAATTTAACTACACTTTACATTATGACGATATCGACATGATTTTAAAAAAATGTAAAGAGTACCAAAACGGTGGAACCAAAACAGTGACTAAGTTAATGTTAGGGAGAACGTAACAACAGTCAACCCCCCCAAAAAAACAATGTTTCCAGACAGACAGACAGACGGGCGGACAGGTACCGAGAGTGGCACACGGATTTGTGTGTCCCTCTCCCCCCACACCAAACCTAAGTAGGCCTGCTCAGTCTGGTCCAGCCCAGTCCACATGACAAATGGCTCTCCTGATGGAGGCTGACAAGCTCAGTAATTAAGGCCCACTATAATTGCACTGGGCAGAATCAAACGACTGGCAGCACAGCTCTGGTGGCTGGCTGGTTCTCTTGGGGGATGATGGGAAAGGAGGAAGGCATAGAAAGATGGAGAAAGATGGATGGATGGAGAGTGACAGAAATAAATATGCAAGAAGGAGAATATAAAGGCAACGTAAAGAAAACGAGGAAATCCATTTCTATTTCTTGCGCATAGTTTCTACATTTAAAACGATTACCGTTTCAAATGAATTACAGCAAACTGGTTTCTCAATGATTTTATCACATTAGGTCCCTGCTGTCACCGCCATCCCATAAATATACAGCGACACTTCTATTAGTTATACTGAAAGCCCTGAGACCAGCAAGGTCACTGTGGGGTAATCATTTAGACTAGAACTTCCAACTTGGGCAGAACAACAATGAAGCCAAATATTGATGACCGTCCAGAGTGTGTGGGTGAACCAGTAGAGCTGTCTTTAATGGTCGCTTAGGGACTGACCAACTTCTGTCTCAATATACAAAAAATATACTGCACAGCAATCACAAAACAAACTGGGAAATTATTGGGATTATTAAAAAGAATATAAAATACAGAACATTCAGTTATCTTTAAAACAAAATTCTCTAGCCTCCCTTTTCACCTCTTTACAAACGAAACTAGTTCCTGAGTTTAGTTTCAATAAATAAACCTGGAACCATTTAGTTAAAAGTGCTGTCTAGAAATTGGAATTTGAGTATAATTCATACTTAAGGTAAGTGACATTAATAGCCTGAACTGCCAACTAGAACAATGAGACTGAATGGCAGCTCACAAGCTGCTCGTCCATCCCCCAGTAAGCCAGTCACTATGAACGTCTACACCAGTGAATGTGCAACACCCCCCAAACATAGAAAGAAAGGTCCTCATGATTATACTTAACAAAAAAACATGAAGCACTATCAGAATTCATTTCAGCATACAGAGCAGTGCTGTAGAAGTATTCGCCTATTTAACCCTCATTCCCTCCAAAAAACCCTCCCAGAAAACACACACACACACACTTTTCACCTCCTCTCCCTTCATCCATCCTCCTAAACTCCTCCCCCTCCAGTTGAACCTCTTTCTCTGCTCCATGCAGAGTCTTTGTGCTCCAAAACCTCCTAATCCCCTAAAACTGCTGTTAAACAGCCGTTCGCCTGCCCTCCTCTCTCACTCGCGCTCTCCCACAAACACACACACACACACACACACACACACACACGTGCACACACACACACGTGCACGCACACACACACTACCGCAGCTCCATTGAGACACTAGAAAGCCAGCTGGGATTACATGGCTGGAAAGACCAGGGTGAGATCTGTTTGGATAACACCCTCTCTCCTCTCTCTGTGTCACACACACAGAAAACCTGACGTATGTTGGATGTCAGTGTATGGATGGTGGAGTCTGTCTTCTCAGGAGATTCCCCAAAAATCCCCGGACTTCCAAGTAATCTTCTGGCTGAGCAGATGTAAGAAACGTGTTTCTCTGATGCTTTTATTTCTTTTTAGTTTAAAAATCCAACCTTAATGGCACAATAGAATACTTTACTCTTTAGTGACATCATTCCATTTATTTTCTACTAAGGCACACAGCGATAGTAGAAATAAGATGATTTAGCCTCTTAAAGGATTAAAAATTAACCAAACGACTTGATTTGCTCGTAGGAAACACACCTTGGCTTGCTGCAGGGACAAAGCCTCGAGCCCTTGACGTCATGAGAAGCACTAGACTGATCTTGCTGCCTTTGACATGTTAGCTTCAAAGACAAAAACAAGATCTGTGACCCCTCACAATCATCTGCTGTCTTGAAAGCAACTTTGGTGCATCAAGGCGACAATAAGTTTGAATGAGTCCGCAATCAGTTTGTGACTGAATGGCTCAAGTTGCCGAGTACACTCAATCTGTTTGTGACTCATATGAATTACTTAGATAAAGAATCCAGCTACAAATTCATAGAACTGAAACAGAAATTCAGAAATTCCTCCAGCAATAGTCAAACCGCAAAATGGCGCAGGTGCTTCACAACTTTGCTTTTAAATAGGAATATGACCAGAATACAAACAGTTACAACCAAGCGAGATTAGACCTCATTGTTCCAAAGAGACCTCATGAGTGCAGACTCACACAGATTGCCAACATGTTGCACTCAATCTGTCTGCGTTTATAAACTAGATGACAATTACTCACAAATCTAAATCTAAGTGTGACTGCAGTCAGCCAAGCTGGATCATGATTGTGTGTGACAGGTTGCCTCCTAACTGTGAACTGCCCTGAAATCTGGGCAACCAGTCGGTTGAGCAGGCAGCACCCTCAGCTACTTGCAGTCGGTCTGTCCCCCCCGTGATTGCATTGATAGTTGTGATCATGTGGCAGCTACCAATTCTTCTAGTTGCAAGGAGGTTGCTGTCCTATTTTTACTCTGGTGTGGCTCTAGAGTGCCACTCACACCGAGACAGACATCCCCTTACTTGACATTACTGACAATAACCATGGACTATAAGAAAAAATAAACACAAAGACTTCCTCAATCTTGATGTGCAGGCCAGCATTAGCTAGCAGGTTATTTTTCTGCTACACAACACACAGATGTTAACTAAGTAACAAACATCATGGCAATCAATCAAAACCACTTTAAACCAACAGTTTTACATACTGCATCTTCAAACGTATGCACACCATAAGTGATGATTGTTAAAGGGAAATCGCAACAGAGACAAGAATATAGACCAGTGGTGGGCAACTCCAGGCCTCGAGGGCCGGTGTCCTGCAGGTTTTAAATATCATCCTGGGTCAACACACCTGAATCAAATGATTAGTTCATCACCAGCCTCTGGAGAACTACGAGACATGTTGAAGAGGTCATTTAGCCATTTCAATCAGCTGAGTTGGATCAAGGACACATCTAAAACCTATAGAACACTGGCCCACGAGGCCTGGAGTTGCCTACCTCTGGGATAGACTACGATATAAAGACATAACACTTAATATTTTGACACAGATCCATTAAATTTAATGGATACTTTAAAAAAATTCAAAATGAAAATCAACTTTAACCAGATGCGCTGAAACAGAATACTTAAAAAAAACTACATTTGTAGAAATTGTAATGGATCACAGTTTCTAAATTACCTCTAAATTTTTTTATTAGGAATGTTTGGGACAAATAAAGCCAGATTTATCATTATGACAAGGGATTACCACGAGTCTCACTGCAGGTATCTATGAAATGGGTTTTAATTACCTACATTTTATCAACCTGCACCATGCCATTGCCAATCAAAAACCTCCACAGACATCATAAATCATCACATATAGCCTCAGAAACTGTATAGCGACCACTATTAGCATTGTGCAATCTCTTAACAAAAATAGCTCTTATTATGTGGATTGCTTGAATATTTGAGGTTAAAGCTCCCCTTACAATTAAAGGCATGAGGTGAAATCTTTCGGAGAACATAGAGCATTTACTTAAGAGGCCTCTGTGTGCCTGGACAAGTGTGAGTGGAGAGGCATGCCTGGCATACAGGGAATGCCAGGGTGTCACTGTGGGAAGCCTGCTGTCTGCGTACACACAAGCATTTTTCTTTCCTAGAAACCATCCTTAAAGCGAGCAGAGGGACGGGTCAGAGCGTCCTTAGACAAACACATATGGGTTCTACAAAACCAATGGGTCTCTAATAGGGGATATGGGTGGAGGCTATTTGTTGGGAGGTTAAAAAAAAAAGACTGGTGCGTTCCAGGCTTTAGCCAGGGGAGTTGAGCCTTCACTGACCTCTGAGGTGGAACAAAAAAAGCCACGTTGATTAAGAGTGTCATTTTATTCAGGAGGCGAATCAAAAGAAACAAGCTTGTTAATATGGAAAACCAATTAAGAGGCAGAGTGCTCGAGAATCTGTGGGAGGAAGGGTGAGAGAGGGGAGAGGGAGCAGTGCACTCTCTACCAAAGACACACATTGTTGAAATTAGTTCAAAATCCCCAGTTTAGAGTTTATGATAGAAAATCAGAGTTTAAGCAGGAAAAAGACACACAGACACACACACACACACAACACATGTGCTGAGCGTGTGTGAGGCCAAGGCGATGTTTAGAAGAATGGAGGGATGTCACGCTTTGTTTTTCTGCCTGTTGATTCTGAATGTGACCAATTAGTGAAGCAGAGAGACACAGAGTGTGGGAGTGGAGGAGGAGGTGGTAGAGATGGAGGTGGAGGCGGAGGGGGGGGGCTCCAATCTCTTTCACCGTGAGAGTCTGTGGCCAAGCTCTGAGTAAGAGCAGGATGAAAGAAAAAAATGGGGCAGGGTACAACATAATGAACATAATGACAAACAAAAGAACTTTTCAGTCATTTCTGGTCGCTTTCCTCTGACCCCCCCTAACTCAGTCCGGCGACTCGGTGCTAAAAAAGGCCAGCAATAAAGAAAAAAAAAGAATCTATGCTTTAAAATCTCCTCATTGATAATTTCAAAAAGAGATGAGGACTTTTAAACTCATTCACAGATATAAGCGTATGCAATTTAATGAGAAAATCTGGTGATTCACTAAAATGCCAAAGTCTCTGTGTTACTGCAGAGTAATAACGCAGAGTCATGAGGATAAGATGCCAGACCATTGTTTTCTCAATCTGGACCCTTAAAGTCTCCAAATGAGGCTGCTGGAGGGTATCGCCCTTTCTTATCACTGTTATGACACGGACACTCGCCAAAGAAACAAAGGAAAGGTTGTGTTTAAACCAATGTGTTTGTCACGTCCAGTCCCTGTTTGCTGCTCTCAGCTGCAGTTCATCCACTCTTGCTGAGGTCTATTTTTAGTAGTGGATTAATACATATTTGCTGCTCTAATAAATAGCTCCTGCGTTGGGAATGTAGGACTGGCTAAAATATAATGAAGAGTGTATGACTTTGGTAATGAATGAAACCCATCTCAGAGCAGAGTCGTATGAGTGGTGAACATGTGCAGACTTGATCGCTAAATGAGCTCATTTTCACAGCCTAGCTTCTGGCTGCTATGACATTAAAATTTCAGCAATGTTTTTTAACCTTTTCCTACATTGGATAAAAATTGAACTAATCTTTTCTGTGGGGAAATGCGATGAAAAGCACACTCAATTAATTTTACATATTAATGCCAGCAAATATAGGCAAAGGAGCACCAGCGAAATATGTATTTATTAACACCTAAAACTGTTAAATAAACTTCTAGCTCTTTGCAAATGTTTGTGTGCTCTTGATAATAAAGAACATACCGTCCAATGACTAATGAAACAATGAATGTTCATCATATTAAGATTGACACAGACTGAAAATGTCATTTTTAGCATCTGTTTCTCTAACAGACACTGACAAACCAAACGCTGCTTTACTTGTTTAATAAGTTTATTCAAGCCTACAATCTATGCTTTATTCTACATTAAACCTTCAATTTGTATTCAAACACCAAAACACATCATTTAAAGATGTGGCAACCAGCTCAGTATGTTTCCTCTACTCAATTTTAAATCTATTACAAACGTTGTGGTTTAGTCAAATATACCAGTATTGAACACAATCCAGAGTTTTAGCAAAATATTACAGGGTGCTGAAATGAATTTGTAGCTTCCAGCTTCAAGAACACATTCTGAGTTTATCATACGTCTGCAGCAGCAGAATCTATCGGCGAGCAAGAGAGCTGCGTGCATTTCCACAGATGGCACATGAGTGGTAGCTTTTTATTATTATTATTAGAGATACTTGACACAGAAACAGGACTGATCCAACTCTAAGAGCAATGCTGTCACACAGAGTCACAGTTTAAAAGATACGATGGGCTTACCAAAGCGTGTATGGGTGCATTCCCACAAATACATACAGAAGGTGACTTTCAAATGATTAAAGTATCAAAGCAAGTTTAAAAAAAGGGATTATTTGTCACTTGATTTGGTCTACAATCTTACGAATACGGAAAACATCTGAATGTATGAATGAAATCACCCAGACCCTTAATGCTCGATGGTATATGCATCCTGTTCTGTGTGCATGTACCTGCTGCAGGTCAGCCAGGGAGTACAGGTGGATGTGCTGTAGGAGGTATTCCCGGGGGAAAATCCTGTTGAAAGAACAACAACAACAAAAAATTATTTGTCTGTCACTTTCTATACAAACAGTTTATCAGGTTTAAACAGTCAGTGATGCTGATACTCCAACTCTTCTCTTTTGACCACGAAAAAAAGAGAAAATCTGGATTTAAAAAATGGTTTATTTGTGATGAATCTCACAGAAATCATCCCACAGCAAGGTAGAGCCTATTGTTGTTTACACCGTGCATGAGTGATTTATGATACTTACATGCTACAATATACAAAACTGAGACAGGGTACCGGCGATTATACTGCTGACCCTTCAAAATATATATTAGTCCTGTAGCATTTTGATAAATTCTAAGATGCATAAATAAAATATATTAAGCAAACAGTTCAAGTACTTTTCTTACTCATCTCTTGTAAACACAGTATGCTTTGCACTGGAGACACTTCGAATCCTGCAGCATCATAAAAAAGCCACTGCTAGCATTACTGCACACAAACTGAATTCAAGTTAAATCTTAAACTGGCTTCTAATAAAACCATACGAGGGAGTTTTACTGCAATACACTCAGTCATCTAAGTGTATAAATAAGAACAGAATGATCAAGATCTGTGGGCCCATTATGAGCACATTTAATGTTTAACCACCAGCCATTCAGTCCAGTGATTGCTAAACAAAGTAATAATATTAATCTGGAGGCAAAAGCTTTCTCATTTCCTTCAGTAGTGTTTGACGAAACAGACGCAGAGGTGTGGTGAGGTGTGTGTGCGTTTGGTCCAACAATTTCTTTTGGTTTGTTTTAGTTTAAAGTTGCTGGATGAGGAAATGTGAAATCTTTATGGGTTAAGATTAGAATAAGGTTGTGTTTGGTGAGAACATAAGACAAATGTCTTATGTTCTCACCAATGCTGCAATGTTCAAGGTTAATGTGAGGGGCTACAGAGTGATTATGCCAACAAATGCCCTCACAAAGCTGGAAAAACACATGAGTGCGCTTTGAGGCCTCCTCTCAGACCTCTAAGAAAGATGGCACCACCTTAAATCCTGTCTAAAGCTGTACTGAGTGTCATTAAAACACAAGGTTGTGTGCATGGGTGAAGTAGACGCCTCATGGTGATAGGTACCACTGATAAACTGCTCTGTTTGGAACGTTACCAATGGTTACCACATCGGCATTCATAAAAACTCTCACACACACACACACACACACACACACACACACACACACACACACACACACACACACACACACACACACACACACACACACACACACACACACACACACTCTGATTGTGTTGTCCATGCGCGGATGAACACACCCTCACAGTGTGTGCCGATCTTGATAAAAAGACTTGAGAACTAATATGTTTTAGATTAGCAAGAGCACACACAAATTCATGTATACATATGTACACACATGCCAACAACTGACAGTATTTGTGCAAGACCTGATAGGATTTAATTCTATATTTTATTTCGATATCCTCTGGGCTATTTCCACTCCGACTGACACACCTTTTATTAAATTCTGTTATCCCTCAGTGATTATTATTGTGTACTGAAGGTGGGTCTGACCTGAGTAGGTCTGTGTACAGATGTAGGAAGAAGTTGTGCAAACGAGTATGTTCCTATGTGTAAGTAGTGGACAAACCAACAAATTACAACATGGAGCAAACAAAGCAGCATCTCGAGGCAAAAACAAGCTTATCTTTTAAACCTCTGGATGTCTTTTTATGTTGACCAAGTGTCAGTGAAGTGCTGATACAACTTACGTGAAGCTTTACATTTTTAGTGCAATTTCCATCACACAGCCTCCTGAATTACTAACGCAAGAACAGCAACCTGCACGTAACTCCCTGACATCCCCACTGAAGTCAGGAAGGACATCAATGTTGTATGTACAGACGGGAATTAAAGCACTTCTAAGACAAGCGTACTGTCGATATGTTGATACGATAATGCCAGGCATTAGGATACAGAGATTCTATGTTACTTGATACAATGAAGGAAAATTATCCGTGTAACCAAAGATAAGCATAAGCTTAAACTCACTTTTTACCCCTGTGAGTTTCTTCTTCTTCACCACAACTTATTTAACTTTACATCACTCTTCACTGATAAGTGTCAGCACAAGGAATCATGAAATAGTGACTGGAGCATCAAATCTGTTAAAAATCTATACGTCTTCTGCCATTTTAAGTTTATTTTAATGATTAACATATTTTAAGAGTAAGCAATACCATTAATTGTCCTAATCATGTACAGACATTGGAAAAAGAACACACACAGTCCTGTCCACGTGCAGTCCTGTGGAAAAACTAAGCACACCCTTACTGCTTGCATAGGAATCAAAAGAATACGTAGCAGCCAAGTGGTGCTAATCAAATGCATTTCATTAACTGATCGTCAGAAAGTGTGATGATCTCTATAAAAGTGGTTTTGGCAGTTTGCCGGTCTGGAGCATTCAAGTGTGTGTTCAATCCCACAATCTTCTCAGGAGTGGACGTCCTAACAAATTCACCCCAAGGTCAGATCATGCAATGCTCAGAGAAAATACAAAAACAAGCTACATCTCAGTATTAATAAAATTAATTCTATTCAGTTTTATTAATATACTGTGCCGAATCATAACAGCAGTCTCAAGTCACTTTGTATTAGTAAACCACAGATCGTATAACAATACAGCAAAAACCCAACAATCAGATTCCCCCCATGGGCAAGTACATGGCGACAGTGGTAAGGAAAAAAACCCTTTTAATAGGAAGAAACTTCTGGCAGAACAAGCCTCAGGGAAGGGCAGACATGACCAACAATTAAAAAAAAGACTAAAAAGACTGTTTGGAAGAGTTGCCAGAAGAGAGCTGCTGTCTAAAAAGAAGATGCCAGCAAAGCTTTGGATCGCAAACTTACATCTGACGAGATGAAACCAAAGTGGAGATGTTTGCTCATAATGCACAGTGCCACATTTAGTGAAAACCAAACACAGCATATGAGCACAAACAACTCACAGCAACTGTCAAGTACTGTGGTGAAGGGGTGATGATTTGGGCTTGTTTTGAAGCCACAGGACCTGGGCACCACCATGATTGCCTCTGTATACCAACGTAATCTAGAGTCAAATGTGAGGCCATCTGTCTGACAGTTAAAGCTTGGCCAAACTGGGACAATAATCCAAAGCACAGATACGAATCTTCAACAGAATCTCAGAAATAATAATAAGAGGATTGTGCATGAACAAATGGCCCGACACCTCAATATACTCAAGGCAACGCTATAAAGAGGAAAATTCTTCCACAATATGAAAGACTGATAAAGTCACACGGAAAACAATCACTTTACTACAAGTTACAACAAACTGCTCCTATGGAGCATATTTAATATTTAAATACTGTCCTTTTATGAAGTTCATGCTGACCAGCAATAAAAAACATTTTTTAAAAAGCCAGAGAAAGCATTTTGACAAACTAATGTAGCGGTCCCCAACCCCGGGGCCATGGACTGGTACCGGTCCGTGAATCGTTTGGTACTGGGCCACGAGAGTTGAGGCTGGGCTGTGAAATTTATGGTTTTCAGGGTTTTTAATCAGTTTTTATTGTTATTTTGTTATCGTTTTTATCGTTAACTCAGTTTCCCTGGGTTTTTTCCCATGTGTTATGAATAAATCTTAAAGGTTGGGGACTGCTGAACTACTGGACACAATATTAGCCGAAAGGGCTAGTTCATAATAAGCTTCTAACACCTGATTGTAGTAGTTGTCACGTCACTTGATCAAAGTGGGTATTTGAGTATAAACATGCTTTGTTAGTTTGCAGTGTAGAAGTTTAATTGTTAATTGTTGCTTTATCTATATTCCCCATGTGGATTGCTTGAAATAAACCACTTAACTGAAAAGAAAATGACCTGCTTACTGAATTAAGTGGGCCAAAGATTCCCGTGCAAACCTCTCATAGTGTCCGAGAACCACTACACAGGGCCACAAACACAGCTTTGTGGTCCCTCGTGTGATTGTGTGTTTCCGTAGCCGTCTAGCTGCATGTAACAGGCATATCTCTTCAGATCCCCTGAAGTAAACTAATGACTACGGAAAGGTTTTAGCGCCATGGCCCTCATCAATCCTGCAGTGTTTGGAAGTGACGGGGCACTGGCCGGCACAAGCTAATGGGACAGAAGTAAACACAGAACGCTACGATGCTGCTCGGCTTGACTACTACGGCATGACTGAAATGCTTTTTTTTTAAAGTTGAATTTGTGATCCTGATTTCCTATTTTAAAATGTTAGAAACAGATTTATATGAATGTTAGGCTTACATTGCATTATGGTGACTATAGCATCCGTCAAATCTAGTTTCTGCTGTAAATAATCAGCTAGGAAACTATAAGAAAACGCAGACTTGGGTTGATCACTATTTAAATTGCTCTATTAAAATATAAGTGATATTACAATTTCTTCTTGATTTTAAATGCAAAACTATTTATAGCTCACATAATCAATGATCAGAATGCATATTTCAGCATTTTTCTGCCCACTAACCAACTGATGAATCATGCATTTCATCTCTACACGTAAATATTTTTATAGACTTTCATCTTACTTGTTGCCAACATTAAAATATGACAAATCTATGTGCTGCTTCTCCATTAGGAATGCTCTGTTAGTGAACCAGACCGGGGCAAGGAGCATCCATCACTGCACAGACAAGGCTTTCAGTGTGTGATCCCACTCACATAAACAGTCATCCCCCTGACCATCACACACATCGACATATACACACACAGACACATGTCTTTAATGTATAAACAGTCTATACACACACAAAGGAATGCATGCAGATAAAAGTTATGGTAATATATACATATGGACTCAGACACACACATATGAGCACGCACACCTCACGCAAGGAGAAAATAAGAGTCAGTCATAAAGCATTATTAAGGTTGCTGATGTGGAACAATTATTTTTAAATAATCTCTGCACATTCATCTGAGCAGAGCTTCCTTAAAGGATCAGTTTAGCAAAATGTATTGCTCTGCTTTGTACCAACAACATCTACTCCTTGAAAAATCTGGCTGTTGTAGCTTTTTTTTCGTGTTTTATCTCATTTTTTCCTCCTTCCTTTACATTTAGCCATATAACTTGATAAGCTTCTCTGTTAGTTCAAACAACTTAGCTCTTTCCCCCATAAACATGACATTTGACCATCTCCCCAGTTCTCATAATGATGAGTTTTGACAGCTCAGGATATATTACATTAGAGTAGTTTCCAGGCTTTTCCGGGGAGAGACCACCCTCACTAACTTCTGATTCACAGCCAGTCATTTTTTTTCTATAAGCTGGCCTTAAAAATGACAGAAAGCACTCAGTTCAGAAAAAGGCTTCAAGGCTTTCTCTAAGTTGGCTTTCAAGGGGAGAAGAGTTGAGGCTGGGTCGGGGTATCGGCTTATACAGTACCTGCATTTAAGAGACATTGCATGAATGTAAACTTCTTGCAAACTTGTTCAGGTCAATGGGCATGAAACATTTCAATGTGTAAAATATTTGTGTACCTCCTCATTACTGCTCACATACAGTAAATAACTGCGGGGGTATAGAAATGCATCTCAGTCCCACAGTGTTCATACCTTCGTCTGAGGTCCTCAGCAACGGTTGCTCGGCAGCTGAACAGGTAGGCCCGCAGTGACTGGAGCTGCTGACGGAGACGCAGGACTGTGCTCAGAGGCTCACAGTGTTCGTACAGACAGGGATTAAGCTGCTGGATGTCCAGCAGTGGTTCTTCATACACAAACTCCAGGAACTCCTTGGCCTGTTTGGACACCTGGAAAAGTTTACATTAAAATGACTGCATCAAAGATCACTGACATATGAGGGATAATCCTGAAAAGCTCAGACTTTAATGCTTGACAAGATAGAACAAGATAAAACCTGGGTGGCTAATTTTATTTACCTCCCGCCCAAAGCTACAGTAGCCATTTTCTGCTTTTTCTATTCATTGCTAGTAATGTGGGGGGCTGGAGCCAGTAAAAGCAGTATGGTTGGCTAGTTGAAAAAGAATCCCATATTGAACACAAATCTAAGACCACGCTTTCTGGCAGTAGCTTAATATTTAGCGCACGGATGTGATAGGATCAATTTTCTCCAGTACTTACTGGAAACCTGCAGCTCTTTAACAGTACTCTTACAGTATACTATTGGCTACAACATGACAAGGCTTTTTAAGCCCCAAAGACCCCCCTCTAATGGTTCTGCATTAAAAATGTGTTTTTTCTTTCATATTTCTGTGTGTATGCTTTCATACCTTGTGCTTGCTGGTGTCCCAGTTGTGCAGCAAGCGTGCTGGGATGAGGAAAGAGTTGTCCTGATGGCAGCTTTGGCAGTAGTACCAGCCACTATAGTAACAAACCTTCGCCTTTCCTCTGGACAGACCAATGGGACGCTGACAACCTGAGGAGGAAGTCATTGGTGAGTACGTGTGTGCCTTCAAAATTGGTACTTTAGTGTGTCTGAATGCTATCAGGACAACTCAAAGTGGCACAATTTGCTTTTCAGTCCCAAAACATTTTAATCCAAAAGTGGGTTTTTATTGTCTCTGACTCACATATCATCAAATTGCAGCTTCACTAAAGAAATCCATATCTGTAGCTGTATTTATTATCATGGGCTAATTAGTATTGCACACACTAGGTGTTAAAAGTGCACTGAAGCAGACAAAGACGAGCCCTGAGAGAGAGCACAAAGGCTGTAATGCAAATTGGTCGGTGTTAATATGTATCGGTTTATTGCCCCACACTAAATACCATGCTAATCCAGCCAAGTAAACCTGTAGATAATAAACAAGATAGCCTCTATTTGACAAGATACTCTGACCTCGATAAGGTAATCCATTGGATCAGGAAACGCAGATAATCAAACTTAAATTATCACCTTGCAGGTTTTATACCTCTGACAACCAGGCAGGCTTACATCCATGCCTGTTCACTCACAGTATATGTAGTGAATACCTTGAAAGCAATTAATGGGTGAGGACCAAAGATCAGTGTCATTAGGTTTAACCCAATGTGAAATATGGTCATAATCTCTTATCCATCCCTGAATTATGGTTACATAATGGTCAAATGTTTTGCTTGCAAAATAATAAATAATATGATGTCACAGTGAAGTGGACAGACACAGTTCATGAACTTGTCTTTCCTTTTTTATGTTTTTTATTCTAACATTTTGATGTTAGGTTGTGTTATCTTGACAAACCAAAGTCACTCTGAAGACAACAGCTGCCTGCGAGTGATCGCAGACCTGGCCCTCAGCTTCAAACCAATCATTCAAAAGGCATCCAGATCAGAAGCTGATTGCACACCGTCATTATAACTTGGGTCGTGCTGTGGTCTACAACCACCGTTTTCCTTAGTGTGACTGCAGCATAACAAAGTGGGTGCGTGTGTGTAGCTGTGTGTGTGGACAGACATGGTAGGGTGGGGTTAGCAAAACTGAAATAGTTGTTCATGCAAAGTTCATGCAGTGCCTGTGTTTGGAGGTACGCAAATAAACAAGCTCTTGTGCCAGGCTTTCACTCTTTCACTCATTACACAACCGTTTGTCACATTTTGAATAAACACTGCGAGCAGCTTCCAGAGAGACTGCCTGAAAAAAGTGTGCAATCCCCATATTTCATATTTCTGTATAGTTTTCATATTTATATCCTGTACATAGCTTGTACACCCACTACAGCCTGTACATACTTATAGTTATAGCATATTCATAACATACCTTCATACCGTGTACATTGTAACATACCCAAAATAGACCCATATTTTGTACCCTCATACTTATAACAGACCAATCTCTGTAATATATCTATATACCTATATTATTGCTAATATATATTTTGTAATATATCTATATCATGGCTAAAGCACTTCTGGATGGATGCAAACTGCATTTAGTTGCCTTGTACTTGTGACTTGTGCGATGACAATAAAGTTGAATTCTATTCTATTCTATTCTATTCTATTCTATTCTATTCTATATTTAGACCACAGTGGGTATAATGGGAGCTTTTTATCATTCTTTCCAGTGACTTTTCAAAACAAGTATAAAGCCACTGATGGTGTTCACAAATATGTGTGGAATGATGATGAAAACTGCTTCTCTGTATGTTTGTGTGTGCTCAGCTTTGTAAAAACTTCATCCACGCTAGTTTGGTCCAAGCACCCTGTGCCTGTTATTGCCTTTAATAGAAGAATTTCATCTGGAAACATTTAATACATTTGGTAGTTTAAACGTTGTAGTGAAATATCTTTTAGAGTATCCACTGTATGTAGTGGTATGCACTACAGCAATTATATCCTTCTTGTTTTTGGCTGAGGGAGCCTGTGCTGATCTCCACTGCAACACAGAAACTCCTGAAACCACACATGCACTCTTCAGAAAGATGATCCTGATAGTTCCCATTTAGTGCATCTTCTATCCAAAATCTTCATGTCTCACTGATTTGAGGTAATCCCTAGATAACAGATTCCTGGTTCTCCCAGTAGCCACAACACAGCAGACTCCATTTACAAAGAGCTCTGCAGACCTAAAAGACCAACAGATTCTCTGCTCTATTCAGCCCGATAGCTTCCACACTCTGCTTTGTCTTCCAGGCTCTTTAAAGTTCATTCTTCACCCAAACACCCGGCCCTGCTCTCTGATCACGCGCACCCAAACAGTTGAGCGCTGAAGCAGTTCAACAGGTGTCTCTTATCGCGCCATCTTAGCGGACACAGAGCCTGGAGGAAAACAGCAAATGAGGAGAGGCACAGAAGAAAAGATCCTGACGATTGTTATCTAGGAAAACACAGGCTTAGGAAGCTACGGAAAAAAGAAAAGGAACAACAGTGGAAGAGGGACATGTGTCAGCGTGTTTGTCAGCGCTGCTTTAACACAAGAAGCGCAGGCTGAATGAGAGGAAAAAAGACATAATAAGTAAAAAGCTATCGAGAGATGAGAGGAAAGAAGGGACTGCATGAAAGAGAAGAAGAGTAAGATCAAACAAGCGCAGATGATGGCAGACAATAAAGACAACTATCACAGACAATAATCTGAAAAAAGGCAGACAATGGTCCAATCAGCATTCAGAGCTGAGTTCCTTCTTTATCTAACCAAAATAAAAAACATATTAATTTGGGAGCTTCACTCACAAAAAGAATGGAAAACCAGGCCCAGCTAGTACTCCACTAGAAGCTTTGATTCTGAGATCAAAATAATCTTTTATTTAAAATATATTTTACTATTCAGCTCATTTATTGCTTAAGCTTTCTTCTCCCCACCTTTAAGCCGGCTTTCGTCTGATTGGCTGTTATTTAAAGAGCAAGTCAGAGAAGAGGATATCCACTCTCTCTGACATCACACAGAGCCAAAAATAAAAAAACAAAACTGTCTGAAACCCAGTGTTTAGAGCAAGTCTGAGGCCTGGGTTACTGCTCAGTGGGATTAATTACACATATGCTGACCTCTGTATTTAAAATTCTTGCCATATGTAATATGTAAGTATATATATGACAGATAAGAAGAATAATGGGCCCTGACGGTAGGTGGAAAGTTCTGACATTTTCAAATTCTTATTTTTTTTATGCTTTCTTGGTGGAGAAATGTGATGAACTGCTGATCTTTGTTTCTGTGAATCAAAGAGATTTGTAATGGATAAAAGGGAATCTTGGCCAGTGGAGTCCCTGGATGTCAATCCTTTTGCCTTTAATTAAAAATGTGAGTAAACCTTACAAAGTGATTTTCCATCTGTCACATGTATGACCTCAACGTGAGTCAAAGCACCGTCAGATGTGATTTGCCTGTCTTACTTCCTGTGCGCTGTGTCCCTAATTTATACATTATAAATTCTTAAAAATGGATGCTGATAAAGTTTAAACAATGTGCATTTGTTTTTCTTTAATCAAAACCACTGTGCAAGGATACAATCCTCGACAAAAGACAACAATAAAGTCTTATCTCACCGAAGGGCCAACAATTGAATACATATGTGTAACTCACTTCTAGTTAGGCTTATTACAGCAATGAGCTCATGCTGCTGTTTTGGTCAATGCTCTTTCCAAAAAACCACAATCCGCTGGTTGGCAGCCAGCAGGCTGAGGGGATGGTTAACAATCAGAGAAACACTATGTCACTTCGAGGAAACGGCTGACCACCAGATCAGCTTTCTGGCCAACTGTGGTCTCAAATTTGGTGTGCTGCTGTTGGGACCAGAGGAACAAAGACAGATATGTATGTAGCCTGAAAACATTTGCAAACCGAATAACAACCTTTAACCTAACCTCAAATTCTATATCATGAGTAAAAGAAGAGAACACACCCACGCTGACTGGTCACATGGTGGCGACCTCTGCAGAAGGGGGCACTCTGTAGTGTCCTTTCCTCAATAAAACAAACAGCAAAGGCAAGGTGGACTACAGAAGATGACAAATATCAAATAACACCATATGTATAAATCTGATGCTGATCTGTGCCTCTTCCAAACCTCGATGCTGCAGCAAGACAACTGCAAAACATACACACTGTGGGAATTCTTACCAAAGAGCAGAGAGATCAAAGTAAGGACAGGTGGCACTTCTTTGTATGCTTTACGTCACATTACTCACTCAAACTAAGGTTGGACTTTGAAGAAGTCGTGTTTTTAAGAATATTTACTGTCATAAAAAGTAAATCAAGTCTAAGCAATTCTTATCCCAGCCAATACAAAGTGGACACTTAGTGAATGTAAAGTATAGACACTGTGGGTTTAGAAGTATATATCATGTAAATAAACTGTAATAACACACTAGTGACTATACATACATATGTAAGGACTTTATACAAGTAATTATATAAATTACAATTTCAATACATAGGAAATAGCAGTACTATTTCATCCTTGACAGTCAACTCATTCTCTCATGAGGCGCTTTTGTCAGCAGTTTCAGCGGGCAGATTGGAGCATGATTGTGGTCAATATCTTTAACAAGGATGCATATTTTCATCAGTGTGAAGCATCTAAATCCAGGCCGAACCAATACCACCCAGCGGCACAACTGCAGCTTCTGCAGTTTCTTTTTATAGCTGCTGTTTGTGTGTGTTTGAAGTGTTTGTACATTACAAAGCTGCAAAATCTTGCAGTTGCTCATTAGATGAAAATCTCAGCTAATTTCCACTCAAACTACAAAGTACATTTGTACTTTTTGGTTATTATGAAGAAGAAAGAAGGGTGATCCCAAACAAACTGTCCACCTAGGAGGGTTATGTGGAAGAGTTTCATGTAGACCAGAGCGATAAGAGTTTGAAAGACTTTACAACCATCCAACCGGTGTAGGTAAGTGTGTTTCTATTTCACTTAGAAATAGAAATTTATTAAAATACAAACTGCTGCTGAAATTTTTGTTAGCTGCAGCGAGCGCATGTGTTAAAAACCTGCAACTTTTGTTGCCTGTAGGACACAAGAAAAAGTTCAACCCCACCACACCCAAACCATTTTATCCATCCTTAATGGAAAAAAGCATTTAGTGAAATAAAGGTCAGCATGACTCCATCTGCAAACTTGTTTGTTTACTTTCTCTACATTAATCATCCAGCTTAGTTTTACTTTATATTTTTCCTCTGGCAGTGGCTCTATGCCCACCAGGCGGGTCCAGCTCACAGTTTGAGAACCAGGTGGTGTAGCTAGCAGGTGGCAGATGAAAAGACAGTAATTATGCTTATTCTAACTGAAGTATTAAAAAACAAAATCTCTGGTGGAATAACTGATTACTTAGTAAAAAATACAATTCATATTGATTTGAGGTTTTAATTAGCCTCTCTAGCATGAGGATTTGCATCTTTCCTCTCTTGTTTTATTACAAATTTAATCCATTTATAGGTGCTGTTGAACAGAATAGGCAATTGCGAGACAACAGTCTGGGCTCATAGCAGGGGTGTAGCAAATTAGTGGCCCCCTCCGACCCACCCCGCACAACCTATACTCACAGAAATAGAGTTACATCCACTAACTAAGTTCAACAAATACTGTTGTTTTAGACGCATTTCTATGTGGCTGTAGATGCATTTAACATCACAACCACCCATTTATACTGAATTTATCTTATAGGTCTATTAAAAATAAACAAAAAAATGACTTTGGCAAATATTCAATATTTTATTACTTGAAGGTACAAGAAAAAATTACAATCATGTGAAAAAAGAAAGTTTTCACAGGACTCTATGCAGTCCCGTGAAAAAAAAGGCTGTTGCTGATGATTTACATTTACTCACCCACTTAATTCCTATGGAAGTTGAAAGTGTGCACACCTCTAATAAAAGCAGAACTTTTAGTAGTTTGCTGATTTGGCATTCAGGCATACAGGTGTGTATTAACCCACAATTTTCCCAATAGTAGAAGCAAATTCACCCCAAGTTCAGACCATGCAATGCACAGAAAAACTGAAAAAAACCCCCAACAGATACATCTCAGACTCTACAGGCCTCGGTTAGTATGTTAAAGTTCATGACAGCATAATAAGACCGAAAGACCAAACAAGTATGGCTTGTTTGGAAGAGTTGCCAGGAGGAAGCCTCTTCTCTCTAAAAAAAGAGCATGGCAGCACCGCTTAGGCTTGCAAAGTTACATCTGAACAAACCACTTCTGGAACAATGCCCTTTGGAAAGATGAGACCAAAGTGGAGAAGTTTGACCATAATGCACAGCACAATATTTGGTAAAAAACCAAACAAAGCATAGCATCACAAAAACCTCATTGGACAGATGTGAGGTCATCTGCCTGACAGCTACAGCCTGGCCCAAACTGGGCCATGAAAGAGGCCAATGATCCCATACACATTAGCAAATCTACAACAGAATAGCTGGGGGAAAAAAAAGGTGCTGAAATGACCCAGCCAGACTTAAACCCAAATGAAATACTATGGTGGATCCTGAAGAGAGCTGTGAATAAGCTAAACCCTGCAAACTGCAATGAACTAAAGCAACGCTGTAACAAAGTGCAATTCGAAGTTCTTCAGAAAGAGCATCATTTTTCACAAGACTGCACAGAATCCTATGAAAACTTCACATGACTGTATTACAGATGTTCGTGGTTCCTGACACTGAGAAGGGAAATAAATGCATCCAGAAACAATATGATGTTAGCTTACACTAGCATCTTGTCAGGTAAGCTAGCAAAGGGAAAATAGTGACTGGGAAAAACATCAACCTTTATATGATTGCTGCTACTACTACTACTAATATTATTAAGCATATTATGCTAGACGTTACATTTCTCAGCTGTTTAGCCCATTTCTTTTTCATTATAGCAGAAATACTGTAATCCTCTCAAAGGCTACTTTTAAAAAAATGTCCAGAGTAACTATTAATAGTTTCAGCTGCTAACTACTTCCTTCATTATCAGCAGAGCAACAACCGCGTTTTATTCGCGTCTCTGATCTTTTATGCGTCTTTTTGGGATGCAGAGAAAGAGAGACAGAGGGAAAGATGAATGGGAATTCAAACATAGCTCAAAGGTCTACCGATTGTACTGCGGCTCTCTGTAGTGAGAGAGGGTCACTTTGACCTGCTCGCAGTGAGAGAGAGAGAGAGAGGAAGAGACACAGAGGTACGGAGAGAGAGAGTGAGAGAGAGAGTGATGACATCAGGGAAAAAAGGGGGCTCATGCTTTCATCTGCCCGCCAGTGGTTCAAACAACCACACCTCTGACAGGACACCCGTGTGTGTGTGTGTGTGTGTGTGTGTGTGTTATGTACATGTGTGAATTAAAACTCAAAAGACGAGAGAAGCCTGAGCTTTGATGTGTCCCATTCACACCAACCAAACACTCCAATGAAAATGTGGACAAATGGAGAGTACTATGAGTAAGATGGCGTGTGTGTGTGTGTGTGTGTGTGCGTGTATGCGAGAGAGAGAGAGGGAGAGAGCGCAAGAGAGAGAAACTGTTTGTCTTTTGATGTGAACCCACCTCCTACTTCCTCACTTCTCTCATATCTACTGATTCCCACTTCACCCAAAGCCCCCCTGTCCCACAGATTCACATGGTCTGTGGGGGCCTGAGAATGTGCTCCAGCGCAAAAACAGGGGTCATCTAACCTGAGAGCACACTCTGCACAATGTGTGTGTGCGTCTGCACGCTCATGCGTGTGCGGCGAGGGGTTATGGGGTGACGGAGAGTCACAGCCTTCAAACGAACACTAACCATTTCCTTCAAAAGGAATCTAAAATGCAGCAGTTCCCATATGTAATTAGCTGAATATATTTTACATTTTAAACAACGATTCACTCGATATGTATGTAAGGAAGCAGCCTGCATATGCAATGAGAAGACTTGAAACAAGTTCAAAGGGAAAACGGTGAAAGCTGAGGTAGCATACCGAACATGAGGTACTTATTACCGTCTTGTAGTCGCACGCTAAACGATTCTCCAAATCTACTTTCAGCTAAAAATGTAAAGGTCAATGTCTTTTGAAAAGATGGAGGTTTGATGCACATTTGCACAGCAGATGCCTGGATTTATTAATAAATTCATTTTCTATTTGCATCTAAAGTGCAAATGCATGCATCCAATTGTTGTCTGCTTTTGATCCATATATACACAAGTATCATCTGAAGATACTATGAGCAAGTGCTTAGCCACAGTGAAAGGGAAGAACTTGCTAACAGGATGTTTGACAGAAGATGGATGGACGAATGAATGGACAAATACTGTTTTCAGTTAAAGAGTGACGCTGCCAGGAACAAGCTTGATAATGAGGACCCACAATACATACCTGCAACTTGAAACCACCAGCTGATGAACTGTGTTCTTCGTTATTGTCTTAGCTCTTTCCTTGTTTTCCCTTGACAACGTCATATCTAATAAAACAAGTTAAATTTAAAATTTAAACAAAAGAGGCCCAGAGTATAGGATCTTTGGTGACTTCTGATCATGTGCCAGGGGAACAACTTCGCTGGATGTTTGCTTGAGCAGTAAGCAGCTTTCTTCTCAAAGCTATACCAGTATTTGGAGTTTGATGGTGATGGAGAGTGTTGGAAATCATGTCTATCCAGCTCATGCCAACCTTTGTTGATTTGTAGTGAGGGTACACGGGCACCAAAGCCATGGCAGCAAATCCCCCGGCCAGTATAACAGTTATATAAACAGATATGTAGAGGTATGGAAGTGAAGTAAAGTATGAGTCTGAGATTTCTACTCAACAACAGGTCACCTTCATAAGTGCACAACAAATATGTGATGTAATATGCAATGTAAAGTAGAAAAGGGAAACTAACTTGTCAGGAAGCCTTCAGCCAATGATTGTTTTTTAGATAATTGTTGCTTGTGATTGTTTTCCTTTAAGTGCTCTAAAAAAGTAGTTCAGATCTTATTTGGCAAAGGAAACTTTCTCTGTGAAACTCTGTATCCTCTGCTGCTTGTCTTCAATGTGGCGTCCCACAGGGTTCAGTTTCAGGCCCCCTTCATTTCTCCCTATACCTGCTACCCCTTGGATCTATCTGCAGGAAACATGGGATTTCTTTCCATTGTTATGCCGATAAGTCCCAGATTTATTTCCCTCTTAAAAAGATAAATGGTTTACCAGCAGACTCCCTGTTCAGATGTCTTGGTGAAATAAAGGTCTGGGTGGCTTTGAACGTTTTACATTTTAATGAGCAAAAAACAGAAGTGAGGATTTTTGGTGACACTTCTGAGACGCTACTATGGATCTTGGTTCTTTGGCGCAGTATGTTAAGTTGAACATTACTAATCTGGGAGTTAAAATCGATGCGGATCTTAAACTTGAAAGCCAGGTCAGAGCTGTTGTAAGATCTAGCTTTTTTCATTTGAGGCAGTTAGCCCAAATAAAGTCTATTTTATCAAGGCTGCTTTTTGAGATGGTAATCCATGCCTTTGTTACATCTAGGCTGGATTACTGTAACGCACTTTATTGTGGCGTTAGTAATGTGTTCATTAGGCATCTGCAGGTTGTGCCAAATGCTGCAGTGCGTCTTTTAACTGGCACAAAAAAGTCTGAGCACATTATCCCCATTTTTTTTCACTCCACTTGGCTACCTGTACATTTTAGGATCCTTTTAAAGTTATTTTATTTGTTTTTAAATCTCTTAATGACTCTATTTTTTCCTAATTCTCTATTTTTAACATGTTTGATTTTATTTTCTGTTTATGGTATTTGTATATATACAGCACTTTGTGAACCCTGGTTTATTTTAAAGTGCCTTATAAATAAAGGTGGTATGGTATGAACAGAGAAAATGACAAACTGAAACCTGTATAACATCCCAAAACCTACTTCGATAATTGACTGTATAAGGAAGAAGAAGAAGAAAAAAAAATAAGTGAAGACTGAAAAAAGTTATGTCCATAGAAATCAGGATTCCCACTTTTCCCACTTTAATGGTGCGGAGGGGAAATTTTAAGACCAATTTCCACAAAAGAAAATCTTGAAAATGAAAGCAAAAAACCTGTGAGAAGACATAAGACCTCTATAACAAGACCTTGAATTCAATGGTTGTAAAAGACTTCAGGGCTTCTAACACTGTAGGAGACCGAGAAGGGATACAGTCAAATAAATGAGGGGGTGACAGCAGGAGAAAAGGGGGACAAAAAGAGGGAAAGGCTACGAGTGTGAAAGAACTGGTGAGCGGAAAAATAAAGAAAGGGAGGACAGGAGGGAAGTGAATAGATCGAGAGAGCAGAGGTGTGCTCTGTATAGAAAAATGGACGTATCCAGCTGTCCCGTCCTACCCAGAAACCCTTCAAACAAACAACTACGATCAGGGCTGACCACTGTAGCATCCCCAGGCTGCTTTTATTCCCTCTCATTCATTCATTCATTCATCCATTTTTCCTCTCCTCCGGTGCTTTAAGCCTACCAATTATCATCAGTTGCCCCCAGACGGCCTCTGTCCTTGTTCCTGTTTCAGCTGGCTTTTCAAACAGCTCTGCATTAATAAGCCAGTTGTTACAAATAAAAAGGGAGGTGAGCGGTGATTATTCAAAGCCCTGCTAAGAGACAGAGAGAAAGAGAGAGAGAGAGCGAGAGCCCATGTTTTACACCTAGGGTGAGTAAATGCAATTTATATGAATTGGTATGAAGAGTGACAAAAACTAACAATAAAGGAGAAGAAGGCTGCGATAGACCTGGAAATGAAAAAGCATTCCTGCTAAATACTGAAAAACATCCGGTGATCCTGACAGAAGAGTTAGAATCATCACTAAAGGCATCATCTACAGTATGTTCAACTAAAGAAAATCAATTACTATGAACACCAGCTGGGGAAAAAATACGAATGAATGATGAACATATAGCTATATGAAGTTCACAGCAGATAGCTACATAGCTACAAGCAAACAGTTCATCCGAGCCGGACATCTGCAGTTCACAGCCTACATGATGAACATGCAGTTTTAAGCCACTTAAAAAGAAAATCGCATTTTGTAGTTTTGAAACCATCAGCTAATACCAGCTGGCATAATAAGGTGCATTTATAGGCATCCATACAGATACCTAAAAGATAGTGCTAATGTACATCTACAACAGTGTTAAAATATTAATACAAAACAATCAAAAACAAGACCAAAAAGTTTTTCTAGCCATCCTAATGGATCTTTCTCATATGAATGTCCTGCAAATAACGTAAGATCAAGCCCTTTTCTACCTGACCCACTGTTCATATTTTAGGATATAAGTAATAAATGCGCCATTTAAAATTATTTACGTCACTGTATTATATCATTTTATTCTCTAATGAGCATATATTGGGTCAGTGGGCATCATATGCATTTCTAACTTCAAGAGCCCCAGCTGACCGTGTACCCTTCTTGCCTCTTCTGTTTACATTAAAGTCGGGTCCAGCCTAGTTTCCTGAGAACTGCAATAATCAGTCACACTTTGTTGATGATAAGACTAAACAAGCAGACCGTGAATAAGAACAAGGCTGAAAGGAGGCCAATGGGGGTGAAAGGGTGAAGGTATAATTAATTATTTCAGACAAATAAAACAAGAGGGAAAACATTTCTGTATACCTACAATAATGTCTTGGGAGCCAATTAGGGAAGTTACTTGTAATTGTAGGGATTGTTGTTGGGACTGAAGAGGAAAATGTGCAAAAAGCCTATTAAACAAGAAGAAGTGAAAAATAAAGAAAATCACAACAGTTACGAAGAACATTGTCACTAAATCAACTTATCCAACATTATGAACGTGTGTGTGTGTGTGTGTGTGTGTGTGTGTGTGTGTGTGTGTGTGTGTGTGTGTGTGCATACTTGCAAGAAAATGTTTATGAACTAAGATTCATGAGACTGGCAGACTATACATCCTATTTTAATTTAAGTTAATTGTTTTACCTCTGAGTGTGTTCTCAGTGCTGCTGTGCATTTCCAACATGGCTGAATATCAGAGCGCTAAAACTTTAAACTGGATACATTAAATTTTTATTTCCTGTATCGGAATTAGAGGTGAAATCACCAAATTAATATATACACTTTCCTGTGATGATGCAAAGCACAGTTTTTGCTTCATTCAGTGGTTTTAGGAAGATCCAGCTTAAGAGCTAGCTCATATAAAACATGTTCCCTAGCAAAGAATTTATACTTAAAACACATGCTGTAAATACAAAAATGGTGAAAATGTGGCACCTGCAGATGACTTAACACCAAAACTCTGCACATAACCTGCTCCAGACCAGGTTATGCATTTAGCCTAAGTTGCCACAGTGATTTAACAAGGTAAAATAAAGAGCCACTTTTAAGACACACAAAACTCAACAGGATGTTGAATTTTCTTCAACTTGTCTGTGTTTGTAAAAACCACTCACCTGCACACCTGAAGCTCTGAGCAGTGAGCCCCTTCTCCACAGCCAGACAGGTGAGAATACTGAGGAAACTGGTGGTGACCGACTGTCGCTTTGCTCTCTGTGCGTCCCTTTGCCTCCTGTCCCTGGATGGATTTGATCTCAATAGCACCCCTTGGAGACCAGGAGGTCCTACTCCTGGTTCTGTCCCTTCTTGTGCAGGCCTTTGTGTTCTGACTGCCTCCCGCAAGGTCTCCACCCACTCCTGGGCCTTGAGGTGACCATCAGCACGAAGTTTGAGTACCTCTGTTGGGAAAACAGCCTGAAAAAATTCCCCTCTTCCTGTCCATGGCTCTCCATTCTCTGATTCATGATCATGCTGAACAGCAATGCAAGACGCCAGCGAGTACTGGAGGACAGGTTGGGACACAGACCCACGGCCTTCTGTGGGGAAGGCCTGGAGAACAGATCTGGTGAGGACAAAGGTGAAGGCCCGCCAGTTGTTCTGATCCGTCAGCTGGTACAGTAGACCGGCTCTGAGAACGTCCTGGCACGACTGCGTGAACAAAGGCAGGGTGGTGGGTCTGCTCAGGACAACAGAATTAGGCGGAAGAGAGAGCGATGCCTCTGCTGAAGTTGGGGTGTCACTTTCGCCATCAGGCCTGGTGTCGAGCCCAGAAGGAGAAGGCGAAGACGAAGGTGACATGGGTGCAGGAAACTTCACGACATGATGATTTTCTACTCCGCTTTTATGCTGACGATTCTCCTGCCTCATGGGTCTGGCCGCCTGCACCTTCTCCCAAATCAGCCGTCTCCACTCCATGGCTTCCCATTGGCTGGCCGCCCTCAGCTGAAGACGTGTGCTGTTGAAGAAGACAGCCTGGATCGTGCGTTGGTCTGCAGGCTGGGTGATCTGGCCGGGCTGGCTGCAGGGTGCTGGAGAGATGACGCTCTGGCAGTGTGACAGTGAGTAGGCAGTGCCCAGCTGGCGGTTGGCGCTGCTGTCCAGAGTGTACAGGCGGAGCTCGCAAGGCGTCAGCTCGACATGGCAGGGTGTCCAGCGGCCTCGGGGCCCCTCACGCTGCTCCATCTCACCCTGCTTCACCACACTGCTACTGCTGCTTTTATCAGCTGGACAGGCACAGAAGAAGAGCAGGGGAAAAAGGTAGAAATGTAACATATGAATAATATATATGTTCAGAACAAGCAGTTGTTTTAACAAGGCCCTTTCCATTGGCAATTTACAGCCATAACCATCCGAGTTTTAAATGGGGATCAAAAATATATGTTTTTAACAATCCCGTGTTCCCTCACCATCTGAGGCATGTGACTTTAAGAAGTAAACATCAACCTGTATACTTAACATCTGGCTGTCAAGAGTTCCTTTTGTGGGTGTTGGCAGCAGTATTGTTTGCATGGTTCAAGTTAATCATTTCATGCACATAAAAAGCTAAGATTTGTCATGCCCTCCTTCAAGATCAGTAATTTAGTTTCTAATATTTTCTTTTATGTTCACTTTATGTTCCTTAGTTACTTTTTAACCACCCAATTCAACAGTGGTTAAAACCAGTCAAGTGAAAATTATTTACATGGGAAACATCTCATGCAATAAGCTACTTAAACTACAATAAAGTTTTGCAAATGAAATTCTGTAATGTGTGTTTCAATACCATTTTATAACCTAATCTTTTACCACTGACATTTGATCATGTTTAGGACTAATTAATCAAAACAGTGCTCAACAATGCTATCTCTAACACAGCATGACAAGGTGATCACAGAAATAGCGTGTCGAGGCGTGCTGTTGAGAAAGTGAGTGGCGGGAACATATGGATCAATGCCAGAGGAGGCGGTTGAGTCCACTGTAACTGCTATGAAGTCAGCTACATGCACACTTTAAAGACTAAAGTTTGGGAGAGATACTGAAAGTGGATTCTCTGTGGTGTTTTCCTTTAATGGACAGCATCTATAGTGTGAACTCATACTGATAAAAGACCGGGGAGTCTTCAAAGCACTTAAAGAAACGTGAAAACATCAAGCCTAATTCAAAGCCAATGACCTACCTCCTTTACCTCCTACCTTGACTTGCTTATGCAGCTTTTTCCTGCCTCATTTGTTACAAGTCTAATTGACCACTGGACATATAATCAGGGCCGGTCAGTTTCCTGAAGGAGGTCGCTTATCATAGCCTGACTGCTCAGACCTGAGCGTTTGTATTTTGGTCAGAGATAGCTATCCACGGGTGCTCCTCTGGAAACGTTTCTTGTAACGAAGGCAGGAAGAAACAGTATTGTTAAAGAGGCCAGTGGGCAGTCTGCCCCACTTTCCTAATCTGAAGGCTGGAGCCCACGTTTTCTCTCAGATAATCCACTGTCTGTTTCTCAGAAAGTTAGTTTCACACTCGTTTTCCTTTTCTCTTTTTCTCTTTTAGTCTCGCCCTGTGATTATGGTTAACTTTCTCATTGATTAAGGAGGGTTCAGATTAAGGCAGATTTCAGTGACCACAACCTCTGCTTGGAAAATGCACTTGACCACAGTTGTAGGGACTTACAGCAGATATATGGAGCGCTGTAGTGACGATAATGTTCTTGTCCAGACTTTGCTGTTATATCCAATTTCATTTCTCGAACTGTTTATAACCCAGTGTTAAAACTAAACTAGACTTTAAAAGTGCTGCAATCTGGCATCTACACTATATAAAAAAAAAACAATCCTTTCACATCATTAAAAGAAGCCAACATCAAGGGGAAAAAAGCATATATATTTAGTTAGTTTTTTTAAACCTACACCCACTTGTCCTCCACTAAAAGAGGAACAGAAAGAACCACTTGCTATAACGAAACTGACGACAAAGAGGTTTACTTTCGATGAGGCAGAAAAGATTGAGGACTGAAAAAACAATGATTTTATACTGCACCTGTGATTATTTGACATATTATTACAAAATCCATACTGGCTGCGCCTCAGGAACTGAAGCAGGTTATCTACTAATAAGAAGGTTGGTGGTTTGATCCCTGGGTGCTCCAGTCTGCATGTCAAAGTGTGATTTGGCAAGATTCTGAACTCCAAGTTGCTCCCAATGCGTTCATTGCAGTATAAATGCAGAAAAAGTGCTTGTGTGAATGAGTCATGTTGTATAAATTGTTTTGAGTGCTCAAGTGGAATACAAAAGTGCTATATGGGAACCAGTCCATTTACCTTGGTTAAATTTGCATAGAAAGTACTTTAAAAAAAATAATCTTGTCCTTATCCATTAAGATGTGGTCGGGACCTGCTTCACATCAAAATTAATTACACTCCTGCAACAATGGTTACTTACACACATTAAAACAGACTATTTTCCAAGTGGAACACGCTGAAAACTCAATTTAAACATTGACGTACTCATGCTTTTTGACCTGACACACTTTAACTCAGTATTTACTAGAAAGACAAGTTTTCTAAATCAATATGACAAATTGATTTAATTGCTAACCCCCGCCACAAGCAGTGTAATTGGTGCATACTGCATTTTGGTTGAAAAAAGCTAATTCTCTTAGAGCCCCTGTTAACTTAAGGGTGGCAAGTCCAGTGCCTCATCAATCTTATCAAAACAGCAGCTGACAGTGTCACTCTAGGTCTCTGACTTTGCATGTTAACAAACCTTTTTTGCTAAGGGAACAAATGAATATGCAAATGAAATCAGGTCCGGCTGATTGGCAGTCTTCACGCTTGGGAGGCTCGAGATGAGAATTAGGCATTGTGGTGAGGAAAGCTGCTCTGTTCAATTAGCCTTCATCTCTACCTGGTGGGTTTTGACATCACACACAATAATAGTCTAGCGTACACATTCAAGCCTTCAACCATAATTAACATTTCACTCTGTTGTTAAGTAACACTACTGCCTTCATGTTCATCGAGGTACAAACTCCTGCTTAAAACTACATGCTGTTTCCAAGTTTCCAGCTATAAGTGAAGACCTATCCTACAAATGTACAAAGGTATACCCTTAATCTATTTTCTAGATCATAGAGCTTATCCTCATTGAGCCAGTAGTAGCCTGGAGAGCACTTCAGCTATCGTTAGCCTCTTCCTTTAACCTGGATTTAAGCCTTTTCTGGGGCCAAGTTCAAGTTCAAACTCCCTAGATTGAGAAAGGGCAGAATTTCACTCGTGTGTCAAAACTAATATGTTGACATTTATAACAGGAACTGAAACACAGAAAGCATGAATGTATACAGTCAGCAGAAAGCCCAACTAAAAGTGAACCAAGTAGGAAACCAAACACTGTGGCTCAAATGGCCAATCTTGTAATCTGTAGGGATAGGCATAATTTTTCAGTACTCTAATAGTCCTTAAAGTAGAAAGAATTTAAAAAAAAAAAGAAAAAGTTCTGCTGCAAACTCTGCAGGGTGAATCTAGCATGTCACAAGTCTGCCATGACTTTGTGCAGAGTGTGAGCCATTTGTTTGTGCCAATGAGTTACCGCTAGAGATGGACCAATCCATAACAACAGATAACAGATAACAGTCTAGTGTCGACTCTAAAAGCTGGATCAGGTATCAGCAACAATCAGCCAGTCTATTTAACTCAATTCTATGTTGATCTGTTTTTACAATGCCACCCATCATAAGCACTGCACAGGCTGCTGGGGGGAGAGTCAACATAGCACAGAGGAATCCAACAGCAAATATTCAGCATCTTGGAGGTATTTCATGCATTTTACACCGATAGACTCTCTTTGTATTTTTGCAATAGTTTTTGACCCGTTTCCAAAGACACTAACGCGACCAAAAGTCCCTGTTGTTTCAGTGCTTCTCTCTCTTCTCTTTGATATAGTTGGTTTAACAATTGCTGGGAAGCTTTTATTGCTTTTATTACTGTTGTCATCAACATTGATCATCAACACTTATTAATAATATCTTATAAACAGGTAAAGTTCAGTTTTATTTATTTAGCACCAAATCACAACAACAGTCACCTCACATATATATCTTATATTCTAAGTTTAAGACCCTGTTAGAGAGAAAACCCCAGCAATTAGATGACCCCATATGAGCAAGCAATTGCCAATAGTGGGAAGGAAAAACTCCCTTTTAACAGGAAGAAAGCTCTGACCGAACCAGGCTCTGGGAGGAGCAGCCATCTGCCACTACTGGTTGGGGTGAGGGGAATAAGTCAGGACAAAGACACGCTGTGGAAGAGAGTCACAGATGAATAATAACTAATGATTAAATGCAGAGCAATGTATTAACACAGAGTTAGCGAAAAGAGGTGATTGAAGAAGAAACACTCAGTGGAAAGCCTCCAGCAGCCTAGGCGTGCTGCACCGTGACACCGAGCAACCTTAAGTACCCCTGACATGTTAGGTGTACAGGCCGGGGTAACTTGAGGTCTTGTATCACTACCCATTTTAAACCTCTTTTATTGTGTGGTTGTTTTTTACTATTACTGCTGCATTTCCTGTTTAATATTGGGGACTGAGTATGAATGTGTTTATTATTTTAAAAAGCATACAGCATAAAAAATACACCTATTGCCAATGTTTATTTTTTTTAATCAATACAGCTTTTCTAGTTAAACACAATAGAACTTAAATAGAAGCAAAGGCTATGTGGTTACATATGCATGTATATCGTGTACATAAAAAGGCGATAATCATATCCATTTAGCACCTAAGCATCCCCAGCTGTCACTAATGGAAAAGCCAACAGGCTACTTTTCTTTTTTAATGTGAATGAAGACACATAGCAAGGCGAGCTAAATCACTGTGCCTTGTGCTTATTACTGTCCTTTTCCTCCTTCTCTCTTTTCAATACACATCGAGCCAAACTAAATAGCCTGATGTCTTTTCACACATATGCTAATACTAAATAATCCTGCCAGTATCAGGGGCTGGGTAATTGGGTTGCCTCTTCTCTTGCCTCATTTGAGTCCATTTGCTGACAGGATTACAGGCTATTATCCCTCAGGATCCCTTAGGATCTCCTTAGTCCTTTAGATAGCCAAAACACACAAACAAATGCTGTGCGTGTGTATGCGTGTGTATGTGTGTGTGTGTGTGTGTGTGTGTATGTGTGTGTTGGGCTCTCTGCCTGAGTAAGGACTGTCATAGCACAGCTGTGTCATTTCAAGTTATCATCATCTTCTGTCATTATTGCTTTCTCTGAGGATGCTTCAGCCTAAGTACAGCACACGCCCCGATCCGCAGCACAAGTAGTCCAGGACTTCTGTCCTCCGAAAGCCTCTCAAAGGCTGAGAAAGCTTTTCAGTGAATGGACGGTCGATAGGAGCAGAGGAGGAGGAGGTGTGCATATTTCTGGCAGGTTCAATGAGTTGGTCACCAGAGGCCATGACATCATCTTCAATGAGTCAAAGCAACTCTCCATGCCACAAACGCCCAATTAGGCAAATTCAATCTGATTAAAGGGTCAGTTAACTCAAATTAGAAAACATATACAGATGAGAAAAACGGTGTAACCACTGACTGAAGTGAATAATATTGATTACCTCGTAACAATTATGGGCAGACGTCTGGGTCAGAGAATCTGACAGCTAGAGTTTCATGGCGAGTGGCACGAGCACAGATAAATAACGAAAGCTCTGTTTTCAGGGATCTGCGACAGTTTCAACTCACAATTTTATCATTTCTGCTAACCTCTCTGACACGAGGTGGTTTAGAAGCTATTCCTCAGCAGGGCGAGGCATGCAAAGGGTCAACACTGTATTAGGCAGGAGTGTTTGTAACGTTTTCACTTACAGCTACACATCTCCTCACTTACCTCAGCTTGACTCAATAGTATGAAGTTAATTTCTTAAGGTTTGGATGTAAGTGACGGTATGACTTTGCAGATGATCTCCTCAACACAGTAAAGGCGTATCTGTTTATTTATGCTGCTGAAAATCAGTAAAAATCTACATTTAGAAATCTGAACTATAGTCTTTCCAGAAAGAATGTCCTCGTTATTGTGCACAACTCCTAATGCAGTTCCAACTTGTGTCCATGTTTTGCTCTGGATGAGTATGGTCTCAAGTCTGTGTCAAAACGTATTCTTGATTCTAATGACACGGTTAAGTTATATCCACCACAGGAAAAATATTTGTGTAAATCTGTGACCTCAGTAACACATGAAGGTAAATAACTTAAAAAAAAACTTTGCGTATCAAATTTATTAGTTTTCATAAAAACAAGAAAACACATACTTTGGAAATCTGTTAAAAAGTTGTTTAAAACTAAAAACGATATTATTATTTATTAGGTAAATAAACTAAATTTGCATTTTTACACCCAAATTTGTATCAGCACAGTGGAATTTCTGTCTAGGAATGCTAGCAAATAACTGTAATTTGGCATCTTAATCCAAAAATAAAAATGTACTTTAGTACTTTCTTCTGTGGTTTTTCTAAACAGTACATTTAAAAATTCATGGATGGATAACACTAATTATATTTTATATTATATTTGAGTTATTTTAGGTCAGCTGTGGCATAAATCTTACATTGGTTGGTGATGTAAAAATTACTGGTGATTTAATAGGGAAACATATACCTGTTGGTTCCAACACTTTTCATGTACAAGTATGTCACACTGAATTGTAGAAATACAGTTTAAAGTTTTGGTTTATCTGTAACTTTTCCACTAATCCACCACATACTTAAAGAAAGCACAAACCCCTGAACAATCATGATATCAGATCACACATATCAACATTTACCAGATTATAAATAAACTTCATTTGCACATGAAAGGCACATTTAGAAAGTTTACTTGGTATAATATTATTTTATGTTATATTATATAATATGTAGCAACTTATTTAGTCTAAAATTCTGTTCAAAGTCCATTCTATCAATTAACTGTATATTAACTTGTGATCAGCGACTCACCTTTTCACATTAGCATATATATTATATTATCCACAGAAGTACACAGTGTGAACATGAACTCACCCTCCTGCTGGTGGTTGAGGATCATGTTCTTCAGGGTGTTGCAGTCCACTGTGGGCAGACCATTGTCGGTGCAGGCAGACGGGCGGTAGTGGACATCTGACCTGGACCGGCTGTGTCCCTTTTTAAACGCCGAGTTAGATGAGGAGTTGGTGGTGTTGTTGGTGCACTCCTTGGTATGGGCAGCCAGGTCATTGGTGGAGCGCGCTCGGCTTCTCTTGCCGTGCCTCAAACCCACTCCTAGCCCCAAAACACTGACGTTATCGGCCCAAGCTAGGCCTAGAGGCCCCACCTCCGGCTGCTCTCCAGCCAGCAGGTTCCACACGCCACTGGAGCTCAGCTTGCCCAGCGCTGCATTAGATACCTCCTGCAGCTGCTTCGACTGCCTGGCAGGCTGAAGGTTCCCTGTTTGAGCCTGGCTTGTACCTTGGCCTTGTATCCTATCCATGCAGTGGATGAAATCCTCTGTGGCCTCCAGAGCTGGGCTGATATCACCCACCATGTCCAGCTGCTCAAGACCCTCCATGGCTGTACCAGGACAGGCTTTCCCCTGAGCTGGAAATCTTACAACTAGACAGCTATCCAAAAAGGGTTTAAAATCCCTGTTAGCAGAATCCGCATGGCCAATAAACAAAAATCAGCTGTCAGTTGGACAAACGCAGGTGTTTTAGGTATGCTGACAAGCTGTAACAAAACAACACCCAAGCAGTTCGCAAACTTCAAAAACTGCTACCTTAAGCTGCGATCTGCCCTCTGCATAAAGACAGTACCCTCATCCAGGGCTACAGTCTTCTATTTTTTAATGATGCTCCACTAGCTCTGCTAGGTGAGTCAGTATATTCTCCGGGGAGCTACTGTGGTTTCATGCCAGGACTGGCAGGAGCTGGGACTTTCCAATCCAATCTGGGTGGCAAACTATCTTACGCAGCCAGATACACTCACATTTGAGAGCAAAAAGCAGTGAAGTCCTTCTCCTCTGTCTCAATTGCTCAGGGACTAGAGTCAAAATCATACATCAGCTGATTTACACTCTTCCGGCCAATCGGGTGACGGCTAGGGCATCAGCTGGATGGTGTTTGTGGCTTGACTGTAACAGAAGGGAAGAAAGAAAGAGGAAGTTATAAAAGAGGAAGCATGCAAAATAAGCACGAAGCCTGGAAAGACAGCTGACAGTTAGAAAACTTGCTGCTCATTCCAGGTGCTTTTGTGAAATTTAAATAGAGTCTCTGTCAAGACTAAAATTATGAAAGAGGGTAATAAAGCATCTACTTGAAGTTTAAACCACCTACCCACCTACAGGATCTTCATCACACTTAGACCAAAAAACCCCCAACTTCAGACTCCATCTCAGCAAACAGAAACAATCATCATTCCTCGCACTGGAATAATACTTGACTTCCTCCTCAGCAGATTATCTCTGGACTGAGCGGACAGAGAGGAAACAGGCCTGGGTGGGGTTCCCATCCATCTGCTTGACTGCCTGTCTCTTCTGATTGTCTCCACTCCTCTGTCTCTCGCTCTCTCTCTCTCTCGATATATACACACTTCTTTCTTTCTCGTTTGTGCTCTCTCACTCTGATTGATTTTCCCCTCCTCCACAGCTCAGCCTCTTTTACTTTTGTCCACTTATGAATTATTTAATGGCCATTGCATCATTGAAACTCATTTTCGTGGAGCAATTTACCTGTGATAATTTGTTGAAAATAAAAAAACAGAACATTATCATGGGAGGGAAAATGTCAGGGATTTTCTTAGCTTTGCATTTTTATGTAAAATTTATTGTATGTAGCACATGTAAGCGAGAATATACAGTTGACTGTCACAAAGTCCTAGAACATTTGCTGCTGGTAAACATTACATGGCACAGAAATGAATGAGCCCTGGATTTTCTTGATTTCTTTTAAAAATTATTATTCACTATCTAATCTGACTTAAAAGTTACCATTTGAAATCTGTCTTCCATGTGCTTCTATCACAAGATATACATTTTCTCACGAAAAAGAGAAAATGCTTTAAAAAAACTACATTAATAAGTTGATGACATTTTGCCTTTAGGTGAGGGGCATAATGTCAAAATCACCATATATTATATTCCTTGCGATGCAGTGGTAAACACACTGGGGTCAAACATTCATATTTGTAATAAAACATGTAGGCGCTCTAAAACAATTCTCCAACACATTTGAAATCATCGTAATTTTAAGACTATGGGTGGCAAAGTGAACACAGTTAACCAACTTTCAGTGAACAATTTCACTGGAAGAAAAAGGTGGTCAAAAATCTAATCAGAGAAGCTCGAAAAATGAGTCTCACTCATTTATTGGTGGGGCGATTTTAGCTATTTGCTGATTTATCAGTGTTGGCATTTATAACTGCAAATGAATAACAATTTAAAAAGAAATGGGAGAAACACCTTTCCTCCATCCTACAAGTGTTGGCTTTGCCTATTTTGTCATCAGAGGGCTCTCTGCAACATTTGAAACGCCACAAACGCAACAACCAGTTGATTCAAGCAAACCTGAGCAGAGTAAATAAAGAACTACCCATAGCAAATGCTATGAAAATCTGTTTAGGTTGTGTTTTTGAAAGAAAAAAGCTTTAAAACAACAACAACAACAACAACAAATGAATAGATAGAATTTAATGATTGAAGTTGGATTGCACCAAGAATTCACTGCTGTGTACATCTAGCAAGCACTGACCACCTTGTAATCCATTTAAATGGCAACACTATGCATCATCTCTTATAGACATATTTACTATGACATCATCTGCTTGCAGTTATAGCTGTGAGCTAATACTGCATCGTCATCAAGGTTGATTAGTCATCGAGCTTCCCACTGAACTTCTGTTGACTCACACATGCTGACGTAGCCCTACAATCAGCTCAGTACGATGCCAAGAAAGCAAAAAGTAAAAACCAACCTTTCTTTAATGGTGGACCAGCTTTGGTAGCGATACTGTTGGAGCTTTATGATGAATTCTAACTAGCAGAGTAACATAATTCTGCAGTGACCCAACATCCCGTCAGATTCGAGCTCAGTTGGGGGAACACCATCTGCTTTACAGGAAGGCAATGATCCAAAAACACACCTCCAGTCTCTGTAAGAGTTGTCTCACCGAGATGCAAACTGATGAAGTGCTGCAGCACATGGCCTCACATCAGCAATCACCTGACCTCAACCCAGCTGAGGAGGTTTGGGATATGATACACTGAGGGTGTGGAAAAAGCACTCTCTGTGGCACCTCCTTTAAGACAGTTGGATCATTTCCAGATGAAAACATCATGAACCTGACGGCGAAACAGCCATGAGTGTGCAAAGCCGTTTGCACAGAAACAAAAATGAAAATCGTACTTTTTTAAACTGGCAAGCAGTTACATTTTCATATCTGCCAGAGATGAGGTGCACATCAGGTTCCACTGGGCTCACTTTTGTCACGACATACTTTTCAACATCTTTAATGTTATACTGAGCTTTTATTTAGATTGAGGGTGCAGATTTAAACACTCACAACTGTAGAACCAACTTAGGGATCCAATTACACAAAAATCATGAGTAATGTGTGAATGACTGCTTTATTGCTCAGTTAAACTTTATTTGTTGTTAATCCTTCCTTTCAGGCTTTCATATAGGAGTTCCAAATAATTTTATATAGAACTCCCATATCCATGAATTAGACCAACGGACTTGAACACACCAGCATATTTAACTTTTTAATTAAAAATAACGCAAAACATTTCATAGATGCTTGAATGCATCACCGGTCCTATAAGGATATTAGCTCCTGGTTTTAAGCAACTTTCCACAATAATTATGCTGACATTTAATTGGAATAGCAGGTACAGATGAAAAACTATCAGCCTCAGCCCTGTGCACTGTTGTTGCTTCAGTTCATCCACAAACACACAGTCAGCATCTCTCAGCTGGAAACACTGACAAAGGTGAAGCCACAGTTAGCCATTCCGACACTTACATGCATTTGCTACCCATGTCAGCTCCCCGTCTAGTTCATCATCTAAATTCTTTCGAAATAAATGTATGCAGAAAGTCGACGGAACACTCCTAAAGCTGACTGAAAAAGGCCCGTGCTCATCCCCAGCTAAAGTGATGTGAGCCGGGGCTAGTTAGCTCCCAGCTAACGCTAGCCTCTCTCCATCCTTGATCAATGTCATTTAAAAACGAGAGAAAACGGCTCACTTTTTCAAATGTGCACCATCGCATGGCGCTAGTGCTTTACTGGTGTTTTCAGATGGTGGAACTGGTGCCCCGCACATGCTATGCCACATAATTCTTGACTCACCTTACTGTGTTTACCATTATGTCATCTGACAGTCCGTCAACGAAACACTCCTCTGGGTGCAACTCGGGTTAGCGGGATAAAGGTTCCGAGTAATGTTTGACTATAGTACACAGCATGAGCCACAGTGAAAATATAATATGAAAAAAAAAATTACTGAAAGAATTTGAAGAATTTATTACATAGCGAAATCAACAAAAAATTTAAATCCAACCTCTTACTATAAGTTATATGCAAAACAAGGTGAGTGTCTCTTTTGTTCAACATTTATTTAACCCCTGAAAAACAAACAAACAACCCAATAAACAGAAACTTCTTCATAGTAAGTAGAATAAAAAAGCAAATACATATTTTAAAAACATTTCCCTGAAAAAATATACACGTACACCAATAACAACTTAAGCAACAACAACAATGATAAGTGCTATGAATTACAAAAGGCTCTGAGCAGCAATTTCAAACCACGCAATATGAACAATATTTCCAAATGCTTTCATTTTTCCTTTTTCACACCTTGGCTCGCGTGATTGGGTAGAGGATCAATAGGGGGTCCATGTCCCTCTTGGGGGGACACTCCACCATTTGACCTTAGAACTGAAGAAACTTCTCAGACGAGAGGTGAAAAGTCTTCAAGCAACTTAAAGAAGTCCAGACGCTTTTCTTTCCAAGCTCCTTAGACTACGATGACCTGGATGACTGAGAACCTTCACGGACATATTTTTCCTTTTTCCCATTATTTTGACATTTATTTAACTAGATAGAACCATCCACGGAACAAAGAAAGTAGAAAAAGCACAGAAATATATTAAAAAGATGTGCTTAAAAAAAAGAAGCCACAAGGCAGTGTACTCCTGTTCGTCCCAAGCCCGGATAAATGAGTAGGATTGTGTCAGGCAAGACAAAAGGTATACAATCTTTGCTAAACAGAACATGCAGATAATAAACATTTAAAAAAAATGTGGGCATGTGTTAGTGCCTTTGGCTAGCAGGTTGCAGGTGGAATCTACGCTACTGTTGGCTGAGGGCAAAGGAAGAGGGAAGGAGAAGAAGAGAGCCCAGAGAGGTGGAGGTATGCTCTGGAGAGAAGAGGAATGAAAGTCAATAGAAACACCACAAAACGTGTTTGAATGAGAGGGACACAGGTGTAACACTGAAACTGCAAGGAGCAGCAACAGTGAACACAGATGAGTTTAAGTATCTGAGGTCGACCTTCCAAAATTTGGACAGTGCACAATAGAGGTGAAGAAGAGATGGATGGGTGGAGACGAGTGGCAGGGGTGAAAGATAACATATAAAGATAACATCAAATTGAAGGTTTACAAGATGGTAGTGAGACCTGCTGTGATGTATGATGATGGTGGCACTAACAAGAAGACAGGAAGTGGAGCTGGAGGTAACAGTGCTGAAGATGTTAAGCTTTTCATTGGGAGTGACCCAGACGCACAAGATCAGAAAGGAGTTCATCAGAGGGACAGCTCTGATTGAGCAGTTTGGAGACAAAATTTGAGAGGAAGGTCTGAGATGGTTTGGACATGTACAGAGGAGGGATGGTGGAAAAGAGGAAGACCTCAGAGAAGATGCAGTTAAGAAGGACATGCAAAGTGCTGGTGTGACAGAGGAGGATGATTGGAAGAAGGTCAGACGGAGGCAGATGATCCTGTATGATGACCCCTAAAAGGAGTGTCCAGAAGAAGAAGACAATGCTGAAGATTAAAACCATAATAATCACGATCATCGTCATCATTAAAACACTAGAGTTGTTTTTCTTACTTTGAATTTTCTAGCATAAAAGTTTCATAACATTTCTTTAAAAAAAAAAATCTCTTTTCCTCATTTCGTTGCTATTTGTAGGCTTTTGAGATTTCCCCAGCAGCCATTCTCCATCTCTCAGTGACGTGTTCTGCATTAAACCAATTCTGTTGCACACAGAGCACTTCCATTATTTTCATTATCATGAAATGGGATAAAAATCCATAATAGGTGTGATCAATACCACGCTTGGTAGCAGAAGGTAGTGCATTTACTTAGTCTTACAAAGAAAAGTTCATGACATGCGTCTACACACACAAATCTGACCAAGATGGGGAGAGGACCAAAGAGAACAGGACAAAGAAGAGGTGGAGAATGGTTTCCAGCTAATGGGGTGCTTGAAGCTGACCCAGCACCCAAAGTGTCAGTCCAACAGAGAGAAGCACAGTAATTCTCCTCCAACCCATGTTCCACAGGGGCTGAATTGATGTATGGGGCCAACACAAGATGCTTTATTACAGACACATTGAATCAATATTGTCCCTTTCCAAAATCATTGACATGTAGTTTCATGTATATTGTTTGGGTGAATAACTGACACTCTGGCTATATGAATAGTTTGACTAATGGTATGTATAACACAAAGATAGGTAAGAGGTGCAAATAAATGCTTATAGAGCGACAGACAGAATTATAACTGTATAAGGATTCAGGGACGTTTGGGTTATGCAGGTGAAAAATTTGTTAATTTTGCTTTTTCAGTGATGGTTGATGGTTTGTTTGTTAACCTAAATTAAATTACCTTGAATAAGATTCTTATTTTGAAATAAAGGCAAACAGTATGAAATATGTGGAGTTACTAAACTATGTTTAGTATCCGTATGACTGGTTTAATACTGGTTTTCATAAGGAAAGAACCCAGCATGCTCTGGGGCAATTGACTCAGCTCAGTGTGTTTCTGCATTTTCATTGGTTACTTTCTTCACAGTTTTACTTTGACATCTGTTGAAAAAAAATATTACCAGTGAATATTACATACAGCGTATCCTAATGCTGGTGCATAATAAGTTTAGCTGCATAAAAAACTGATATCATGATTTTATTATGCCATTTTCCTACTTCTGTTTGTTTAGAATGTTGAAGGAACCACCCTCTTCGGATGTTATCAGTCCACTCAGTGGACTTTATTACCTCTAATAACGTCCACTGGATGATAACATCGGAAGGGAGTGGAAAAAACATACATCCTAAAAAGAAATTGTGTTGGTTTTTTTTAAGCATGTTTCAAACATATATTCAGTTGTTAGATGGAAAGCTGTTTCTAATGCATTGCAAAACCTGGTCACACTTGGGCAGCACCAATAGTTAAAACCTATAACACATTTATTTAAATTTACATCAATAATCAAAGGATTCTATCAACCAAATATTTGCTTTTATCAGCCATGTTTCTGCTTGTGTAACATCAACATCTCAACAAGTTTACACCAAAACTTTTTGCAGAATTTCTGATTTGTTTCAGGAATAAATTCTTCAGATTATGGCCCCATCAGATAAATACACTACAGGTTCTAGTGTTCAAAAGTGTTTTGAATTTCATCATGAATGTTTATAGGTAACTCTGGAACTTAAATAATTATTTTGCAGAAACAGTCACAATCTTTCTAAAATCTTTCTTCACCTTCAAAATAGTCAGTAGACACACTTTTATTAAAAACTCATAAAAGGAAGTTATTTGGTTCTAGATGGGGGAGGGCAGGGGGAGGGCAGGTTTATTCAGGGTACTCTGGTTTCCTCACACAGTCCAAAGACATGCAGGGTTAAATGGTGATTCTATACTGACCGTGGATGTGAGGTCGATAATGTGATTGATGTGCATGGAATAAACAATTATTGCTGAAATGAGACTTGCACTCTAAAGTTGAGTGATCAGCAGGTTTAGTAAAGTCCTCCTAATGCAAGTACTTTATCTTAGATACTCTTTCTGAGCTCATACTGAGCTCTGTGCAAAATGTAAAATGGTGAAAATAGGATGTAAATATGTAATACAGCTGCATTTGTGTTAAACAGTATTATGGATATAAGGCAAGCTTTCAAATTTCCCATTTGAGAAAAACCCCAGTCAGACTGCTTCTCTTCATTTTTGCTCCAAAATGCTTCCTGTCTAAGTTGTTTTAAAAAGTGATGAAGGGGATCAGGAATAGGAATAGTCTATTCTAGAAATTATTAAAAACAAAACAAAACAAACAAACAAACAAAAAACCTTTATCTCAAGTTTTAATTAAATTTTTGACATTCTGGTCCTGGACAGATCGTTTTCTGCTTTAAATGTCAACACTAATAATACAGATGTGAATATGACACACTTCTGCTTTTGCTATATTTCAACTGAGCAGCTGTAATTCCATTTGTAATACCAATAATAGTAATATAATTATAGTAATAAGATAATAGTAATAATTTTGCATTTCCTAAATGGAAGATTAGGTATTGTTATTCACACCTAAGTCGTCTGTGCTTGCTGCAGTGCATCTGAGCATCAGAAATCCTTTTAGGCTAAGTGTTTGTTGCTGAATATGTGGACTGAAGAAACAATTAAGCATCATCTTTAGGAATAAGACCATCTCTGTCCATCATTTTCCATCTGAGAGCAATCTCGCGTCTCCCTTGCCTTGACTTATGGACTCTGGTCTCTCGCCGTCATGTCAGTCTTGCCTATTTTCTTTCTTTCTTTCGAGCATACCATCTTCTGCTGATGACTAAATTATGATTAGATTTAAGGATGTGCAGCGCTTTCATCTGTCTAGTGTGTTGTTTAATACTGCTCCCCCTAACCCCTCTCGAACCACCACCCTGACCCCCCAAACACACACAACACAATAGACGTCTACCTCGACTCACTCGGGCGCTATTGAAAAGAAGAGTGGCTGCTTGGTCCCCATGGAAACACTGTGTGCGTGTGTGTTTTGAGGTAATGTTTTTCCCTCGTTGAGAGTAAGCTGAACGTGCACTCTCAACAAACATAGGACAAATTTTCTATGCAAATAATCCATAAGCAGCACACTGCGCTGGTCTCATTTTAGTGAGAGGTTTGTTGGCCAGATCACCTGAAAGACTTCAGCAGAGTTGAGCGATATGCTGCGCACATGCTGGTCTGTAAGAAAGAGCAACAAGTGTATGTTTCAGTGGTGAAAAAAAAGGAAGATCAATCTCAAGAATAATTCAAGTAGCAAAGTAGAATGACATCAAAGCAGCAAATCTGCAAAGTGTGCAGTCCTGTGTTTTGGAATAAAACTCACTCACTGTCTTTGCACTATAAACAGCTTCAACAGCATCCTAATAAAAATGGCATATTAAAAAATAAAGTAAGATAATTATAGAAAGCATTTAAAGGAAGACTGAACTTTTCAGCCTTTCAACCATTTCTTTATCTTGAATATTTTAAAATCAGCTCTTCATTAAATGTGTATTTTCGAATGAGGTGAGAGAAGCTGGACACTTTGACACTGATGCTTGTTGTCAAACTGAAGAATGTCTGCTTGTGTTTAATTGTTACTTGCTGATATTATGAGCCAACCACTATTTTTTCAGAAACCAAATGAATAATTATTTTTGTATTAAACTAAGCAAATAGGGAGCTTAAAATGTTTTTTTAAATAACTTAAAAAAAAAGTAACAATAATTTTTTTCTCTTAATTGCTCAGGAGGTAGAGCAGGTTGTCTGTTGGAAGGTCAGTGGTTCAATCCCTGGCTACTCCAGTCTGTATGATGAAGTATCCCTGGGCAAGATAGTGAGCCACAGGTGCCCTTGATGTGCAGCCGTGTGTGTGTGTGTGTGTGTGTGTGAATGTTTGTGAAAGTGTGTGTAATTGGGTTAATAAGTGCTCTGTTACCATTCAGTTGCCAAAGCCAAACAACTACATTAACCACAATGCAACAGGGCATCTGGCGGTTTAGTCAGAGCTGTAGTTATGCATAATACTAGTGCTTTGAGTAGTTAGGCTAAAGCAGAGATTAACTACAGAGGTGCCTCTCTGATACATTTATTCTAATTTAGTTTAGTAATTACATTTTCCCCATAAGAGGACAAAGACACCCATAAACAGAGCTGGCACAGTGGGTGAGCAACAGGTGAGTGTATATCCCTGTATGTTGACTGGTTGTCCTGGTGAAGCTAAGCCTGAAAACTAACCAGGATGTTTTATGTGAATACCTTCTTTGCAGCACAGGAGGGATTTATCTGAGTTTGCTGCCACAAAAACTGATTTTCTAGAGTGAGGTCTGTCCTATCTGGTGACCATGAAACATCCCTCCTCTCTATGTACTGACAGTAATATTATGATGAAAGATGGCAGCAATGTAATATAGAAATGCTGTTATTCTATTTGTTTTTTATATTTCACTGCTGTGGAGATCTTTTACAAAATGATCTTAAAACACATGAGGGCAGACGATTTCTGACTAATCTGGATTAGCGGACACGTATGAGTATCCGATGTCCACTGAATAGCACAATACCAATGTGTGTCTGTGTGTGTACGCATATTTGCTTGCGCTTGTGTGTTCAGCCCTCGAACGACATGTCTCATTCACACCTAATGATCGCAGCCTCTCACTGGTTGCCATCTCTCCTCCCAGACCAAATCCAATTACTGGGGACAATAGAAACCAGCTCTGGGCTCAGGACTCCATCAGCTCCTCTGTGCTGCTGCTCCCTGCTCCAAGACTCCTGCTGGACACCTAATCATGTCAAGGGTCCACAAGGGCCACGAAATACACCTGTCTGCACACACAGTCTCACAAACATCACACACACAAAAGAAAGTAGAAAAATACAAATACAAATAAAACAGGATACAAAAAGAGCCTGATCTGATCTGATCTGAACAGACAACGAGAACACACAACTGAGCAGTGATATTTAAAGCAACAAGAAAGCACAAAAATAAAATGTGACACAAGCAAGATATAGGGCGACATAGGGCACTGCTGATTAAACAAACCTTTCCTATTCTTTGCAATGGAACCACAGTTTACAGCATTACAAGTTCCGGTGGCTCCATCTAGTGGTCCTGACTTTTTCCTAGGAGCACTTTTAATGTTGAGGTGTCGTTTTTTTTATTGTGTCTATGTGTTCGTGCCTTGTCAATGTATCTATATAGAAAGAGAGGTTTGAGTTACTGTTGCAAAAACAACAGTTGGACGATTTCAGTGTACAAAATGAATGTCTATAAATCACTTTGAGTCAGTAACCTCTAAAATATCCGGACAAATTCTATTATGTATTAGTATGGATACTTTCGAGAAGTGAAAGGTCATTGACTGATGTTCAGATCTTTTATGTGATTTCTTTGATTAAGCAAGTTTTTCTGAGAACTATAAACAGAAAGAAAGTTTAAATTCCTCATGTTTTTCTTTTGGAGATCACGGCACAGCTTTAGAACAAAAAAAAAAATCTAGTTTCAATGGTGCTGTAAAGATATTAATAACATCTGAAACATTTCACTTCCTCTAATGATGAAAAGCAAGTGATTGAAACCAGTATTTCTTTCACAATTTACATGACCAGTGCAGCAGAGCTGACAGAATCAGTCAGCAGCCTTCTGAACGATGGAGGAGATTTACGCCAATGTGGATTGTGCCAAACTTTCCTACCCAACACCTTCAACAAATTACACAGGTGAGAAAGAAGTGGCAGAAAACAAAACAGATGTATCATTTGTGATGGTCTTTAATGTTTTGTACAGTTTATTAGCTTTACTGATCTTTTCTTTTTTCAGGTCCAAGAGGTCCAAGGGGTTTCAATTTAGTTATTATTCTTTCTCTGGGTCTGCTGAGTTTTTTCCTGCTGATTGGACTCATCATCCTTGGTGTCAACTGTGAGTTTGGTTCTTCATTTGAAGCGATTCAAAACTCTATCAGCCTATCCTGAAACAACTTTAAAAAAGTTGAAATATTTTGACTTTAATTCACACAATTCACATAATTACAGACGCAGTAAGTATGAATGAATGATGGAAGGAAGCAATGTTTTGTGTTTCAGAAGCATCCATCTCAATCTGTTTCAGACCGCGACTCCTTACGGGATTCAGCAGCAGCGTTCTCTGCCATCAGTAACAACCTTTCCTTCGTGACTGAGGAGAGAGACCTGCTCCAGGCGAACCTCACTGAGAAAACCAAGGAACTTGAAAGGCTTCAGATGATGTCTAAACAGAGTCAGTCTTTGTATGTGCTGTTAATATTTAGTTATTGAGTCTCTTTCTCTTCTCCCCTTCCCCTCACCCCCACATAGGTCGTGGTAGATGGCTTCCTCTCTCTTAGACGTATTCTTCCTCTCTTCCAAAAAGAGATTGTTTTTTTCCCATGAGGCCCTCACACACCCAAGTTGTTGGGTCACAATTTCCCAGACTTCATGTGCAAACCTTTTGGTTTGGGGGTTGTCGAAACAAAAGAAAATGACCACATTCCTGTCGCAGGTTGGTGCTGCCTGCAAAGGAGTTTCTGAAAATGGTCCTTCAAGCACCCCATCCAGGGACTCCAAGACAGTTGAGGACTCTGAGCTGCTGCTTGGTGCATAAGCTTCAACAGTAGCAAGGACCCATTCCCCAGCCTTAAGGTCAAAGTCTACTTTAAAGCTTGAGAAAGCCTCAAGCTATGGGTTCTGACTGCCTCTGCCAGAGACTGATTATAACCTGTGCTGTGCATTTGCAGGAGGTATTTGTAAACCTCCTGCAAATGCTCAGACTCCTTCCCCACCAGAGAGGTGATGCTCCAGGTATCTAAAACCAGTGTAGCACAAGTAGTTTACACCAGTGACCAACATTTTTGGTGATATTTGTTATTTATTATTAGTATGAGTAAATTGGTGCTGTATTTTGTGTTCAATGTTTCTTTCAGAGAAAACATGTCCTTCAAGATGGAGCATGTTCAGCTGCAGCTGTTATCTCCTCTCTGGAAGGTCTGGTTCCTGGGATGAAGGTAGAAAGGACTGCAGAGACAAAGGAGCAGATCTAGCAGTGATAGAGAGCCCTGAAGAACAGGTAAAATGTCTGTATGCATGTGTTTTCTTTTCATTCATATTTATAAATATTTCTCAGTCTATGCAGAAAGTAGACCAAATGCAGGACCCAAATTTAAAAAACAAAAATTGTATTAGAGTGAACGTAAAGGTCCAAGATACATAATTCAAAATACAAAGAAACAAAAAAACAAAAACAGACCGCACACAGGGGACAAAAGCGAGACAGGATCATATATTCTTCAGGGCTAACTGAGGAAGTTGAAATCAAAAGGGAATGAGACAAATTAACTGCCTAGAAAACTGCCCCTTTGAAGATTACTTGCTTCTAAAATAAGTTTAATGAAGTGTAGTACAACAGTTAGTAACAGAGTTAGAATTTGTGAACATTTCATGATGGCAACAGCCTGCTGATGGCAGAGGAAAGCAAATAAAGATGCAGCCTAGCAATGGTGTATAAGTTTTAATAAAGCCATTGTAAATTATTTATTAAAAACTTAAGTTGTGACAAGTGAAGTTTTTGATCATTTTCAATGTGCTCAGATAAAACAGAAAAAAGCCCAACAAAACAAACAAAATACACACACATGTTGAAATATATTGTCATTTAAATAGAATTTCTTATTTTTGAATAGAACTACCTCATTACACTCACCCAGAACCCAACCTGGATTGGTTTAAATGACAAAGAAGAAGAAGGAAAGTGGAAATGGATAGACGGAACTCCTCTGACTCTAAAGTAAGTCTTCACTCATGCAGCATATTTTCTGCACATGTAGAAATAACCTCATTAATGAACTTAAGATATCATTGAATAATAATAATAAAAATAATTTTAAAAATTGAGTTGTGGCATTTGTGTATAACATATTATCACCTAAACATTTTACTCAACACCAGTAGAAAATAAACAAGTTTTGGCACTTCCCCGATCTAAAAGGTGTTTTTCTTCCTGGGTTTTTGTGCTTGTATACATTTTTCTAATCTAATTCATTTCTTTTCTCAGCAATACTAATTGTGTTGTTTACGGACCTTCCAGATACTGGGAAAGTAATCAACCTGATAATGGCGCTGGAGACCCACGGTGGGGTGAAGAGGACTGTGCTCATATCAGAACTCCTGCTAACAATTTTTGGAATGATCGTTCATGTGGAGCTTCTCTGCTTTGGGTCTGTGAAAAAATACCATAAGAAACATGAAGATATGTGTACCTATTTTGCAAACTGAGTGATCATTGTTGTTTCATTTTTGTTTGCTTGTTTGTTTTTTTATTTGTTTGGGTTTTTTTTTTTTTTTAAAGATTTTTAGATTTATTCTACTGAGGATAGGTATGCAGCTTATAGAAATCCAATCAAATCTAAACTAAATCCAGAAGTGCCTGAAGTGCATTGCCATGTAAATAATCTGCATACTGAATATGTACTTACTAAGTAACACTGTTCAAAAGTGGAATAAAGAAACAAATAAATGTTTGTCTTTTTTTTTTTATTAAAACCACTTTGTAGGACATCACATCAGTTACAATGTAGAATCAATGTCATGTATAGTTTACAAATGATAAAATGTTCACATAAAATCATGACAGCATTTAAATAATATCACCCAATGCTAGCATTCTGTAATTTACTGTCTCTTTTGAAAACTTATCACTACATATACAGCACAAGACTTTTAAGAGTATTTAACAACAGCATTTTTCCCTGGTTTTACTACCACACTGGGGCACATGTTCACCAAAACGCAGCAAACCTTCACCATCTTATCCAGAAGGGTCACCTCTTCACCCTCCCAAACAATTAGCAACTCTATAAATAGAACGTAAATAATAATTATAATTCTATAACTGTTTACAACTGTTTATAACTTGCATAGTTCATATTTGTGCATAGTTTTCATATTTATATCCTGTTCATAGCTTGTACACCCACTACAGCCTATACATACTTGTAGTTATAGCATATTCATAACATACCTTCATACCGTGTACATTGTAACATACCCAAAATAGACCCATATTTTGTACCCTCATATTTATAAGTTATAAGTATGAGGGTACTTACCCAGATAGCAAGGAGACATTGAACTGATGTTGATTTTTCATCTGATCCATCAGAATCATCAGGATTGAAATGTCAATGCAAAATCAATGTTGAAACAACATTATAAAACTGATGAAACCTGACATTGATATTGAAATAACATTGATTCACTGTTGTTCTGTTATCGTTGATTGTTGATCTATTTATAGTTGACAATGTGACAACAATCATGTTGAAAAACCATTGATTTATGGTCGAGCGGGAATTTACAGCTGCTACCACATGGACTATTCCATAGCATCTCTCTCACAGTGGCACATCCCATCAGGCAGCGGGAAATTCCATTTAAGCTCAGCAGAGTTGACCGGACGTTTTATCGGAACACCGGAGACGGCAGTTTCTGCATGGCACTCTCGGCTGTATCAGGTAAGAATGTAAGAATTTAGTTATTCGTTATTTGAAGGTCGACGTGTGTATGATATCACTAAAGCTAACTTAAACAGAAGGAGAAAAGTATAAATTTCACAGACAATACCAACTCTGAACAAAGAAAATATTTTCATGACATACATTCATGTCTTTCCGTTGTAAAGCTACGAGAGTGCTTTTGTTAGCCCTGCGGTCGGCTTGCCCACCGTGTACCCTGGCTCTCGCTCTGTATGCAGAGTTAATTCCCTCAAACGATTTACAAATGTGTGCAATATGATCCAGAAACGTAAAGTTGCATCTACAAATGTGTACAATGTGTGTTACATTTGAAGATTTGACCGCACCCGCTTCCATTTATAAACACGTGAAAGAGTCGCCTGAGACCAAATGATCACGTGACATGCCCACGTGACTTTACGTTTCCATGACTTTAATAATGAATGTTCCCTACCTGGAACTTATCTTGAATATCATGTTTTTCCTCTTTGTTTTTGTTTTTTTTTTTGTTTTTTTTTTCATTTTCTCATTTCAGATCAGTAAAATACAATCCATCCATAAACAAGTAAGATACTCGTGTCTTCAAATTATTGTCAGTTTTTAACCATTTTTGTGTGATGTTGTAAATTTTACTGTAACTTAAAGCAAAATAAGCAAAAACCACAATGCAGTTCGATACTAATGTTTTGTTTTCTTTTAGACCAAATCCCTTATACAGTTACAGACTGATGATGAGCAACCTCCAAAACCAAAGGCCCCACGTGTGAAAGTACCAGGTAATAATGTAATGTTTAGTGTGTGTGTGTGTGAGAGAGAACAGGAACCTTTGTAGACGAGTTGTATGTAATTTTTGATTTTTTTAAACATTTTTCTAAACAGGCTCCACCACTCTGCAGTCTGCCCCCCAACCCACTACTAGCACCCATCATGATGCCCCGGACAGGTACCGGCTCCTTTCGCCAACCTACACAGCTATGCAACATCCCCAGCAAATAGTCTGCGTTCAGTGCCTTCTCTAACGACGGTATGCTTTGAAACAATGAGCTGCATCACAATTTCATTGTAATCTTAACTTCAAAACACTAATTTATGCTGCTGAATATCATCATATTTTGCTTTTTTAGATTCCAGAGTGTCTGAGGCAAGTTCTAAAATGTTGTACTTTGACGTTTTACATAGGATTTCATTTATATGTCAAAGGCTAAATTGTAAACAGTTTATACTTATATACTTATATGACTTATGGGAACTTATGGCAGTGATGGGAATAACGGCGTTACAAGTAACGGCGTTACTAACGGCGTTACTTCTTTCAGTAACGAGTAATCTAACTAATTACTATTTCTATCGTTACAACGCCGTTACCGTTACTAACAAGAAAATGTGGCGCGGTTGCGTTACTATTTTTCAACAAACAGACAGTTGAAGCTGTGTTCAGCTTACCTGACTTTATATCAGTTGCACGGAAGTAGCTGTCTACGTAAGTAATTTGGGCGCTATAGCTTTAAGCAGCTACGCGCGCTCCCGCAGTGGGCAATCACTTTCTGCCCAACGATCACTTTTCGGCGCAACACCTGGAAGTAAGGGAGCAAAACAATCGCATGAGTGCTGCTGTTTGATTGAGGAAGAATAAAGTAGTCGTGGTAAGCAAATCACATGACCACTTTAAGATGACTAAGCAACAAGGTGATATATACCAGTTTTTAAATTGTGTTGATAGGCCACGTCATGATAAACAATATATACGCGGTGTTTTTTCCTCAATAGTTTCATCACGTTTACTGTCTAAGGACAGCGCGAGCAAGCACTCTCTGCTTATGACCCCCCCCCGCCAAAAAAACACAAAACAAAAAACAGCCCGTTCGTGTTGGTGGAAAAATGTACCATGTCGACCAATCAAAAATGATATGGCAACATGACATTTGGTTGTTTAGGAAGAGGTGGAAGTTTTAGGAGTGATGGCGAGAGAGAGAGTGAGCGAGAGAGAGCAAGAGAGAGAGAGTGAGAGAGAGTGAGAGACAGAGAGCAGAAAAAGAATGAGAGCGAGTTTTGAGATGTGAGAGATTTGTGACGTTTAGCGTGTTTGGAGTGTGTAGTTAATGTGTTGTCTTGTGCAGTTAGTGTGTAGTGTTGTGGATAGTTTTGTGTTGTGTGTCAGAACAATGAGGTGACTGCTGTCTCCAGGTAGAAAACAGGAGTGATACACCTGCTGCTGTCAGAGCTGCAGGCTTGTGATGTTCGCCTTTATAGTGGACAGAAATTATTTTTTTGGAGTGGCACAAATAATTTGTGTGGCATCTTACTGAATGCAGAACACCTGATTGTTATGCAAGTAGTTTTAAATGGTTGTTTAAAAAAAGGTAAAAGGTAAATGGCTGAAAATAACTTTGCAAAACTTGTGCATATGATTTTAAAATTGACAATTTACATTTGCATTTAAAGTTATGAAATATGATTCAATAAACATGTTTGTGGTTGTTACAGTAAAAAATATAACTTTTTCTACTCGGATTTTATGTTTTTTGCCTGATTTTAGATCAATTGTGTTAATACAGTATGTCAAAATGAAAACATAACTGTAAATTCAGACACGTGAGGTTGTGGTGAAAAGGATGATACCAAACAAGGCAAATAAATAGTTTTTAAAGGTGAAATGTAAAGGAAATATCAAAAGTAGTTAAAATGGTCAATTATACCCTGGACCCCAGAGGGTTAAACATTCTTTTTTTAAAGTAACGCAATAGTTACTTTTCAAGTAATTAATTACTTTTAGAATCTTGTAACTCAGTTACTAACTCAGTTACTTTTTTTGAAGAAGTAACTAGTAGCTATAATTAATTACTTTTTCAAAGTAACTTGCCCAACTCTGCCTAAAACAGACCCGTTTCTGTAATATATTTATATATCTATATTATTACTAATATATATATTGTAATATATCTATATTATGGCTAAAGCACTTCTGGATGGATGCAAACTGCATTTCGTTGCCTGTACTTGTGACATGTGCAATGACAATAAAGTTGAATTCTATTCTATTCTATATCTACAAAATCATTCATTAGGATGTTTGTTCTAATTTGCTATGACCTCAGAGCGCATTGAAAATAAAACTAATAAGCTATAAAGGGTAATATTAACTTATTTAGAACTTACCTGAATGAAAATGTCTGGAGCACACCAACAGATACCTGTGGATGGTAGAGAACTGGATATCAGCTCGTCTCACAGCTGCTAGACGCCTTCTTAGGTAACATCTGATTTACAAACTCCGTCACGTTGCTTCCAGGTGGGGAAAGAATAAAAAGAGAGCCAATTAAAACATCTAAAATAATTGCAAATAATAAAGCTGGCTACTTTATTAGCAGATTTCATCTATCGCTGGTTATTTTTAGAACATTATGAAGGAACTATACACAAATACTGAGAAATTTCAATTCTTTCTCTCTTTGGCTCTGAGGCGCGAGGGAAAAATATCGACAAGTCGATGAACATCATCTACAGATATATTCGGTAAATGCCCAAAACATCTTGAGAAATGTAAATCGCCGCTTGATTCGTCCATTTGGTTGACTTTTTTTTTGGAAAACCCAACCGTAAACAAGATGCGAATATCACACCGGAAACGAAGCGCCCTACAGGAGTTTCCCCACCGGAAGTAACATATGGTAAGGTGCACATAGTCTATTGATTGTTTATTTTGAGAAAAACAGCAATGGGATATTACACTGTTTTATGATGCATTATACTGCTGATTTATAAGAAATACTGTTTGCAGAGAATCATGGCCTTATTTGTCTGATTAGAAAGAACAAAACATACTGCACAGGAAGCCAAGGTCATAACAAGGCTCACTGAGAGACAGAGAGAATGTGGATGTTTGAGTTTTTATGACTTTGGAGGGGGCCGAGGCTATAAGAGTTTGAGTAACAGTCCGACATTTTGAGATCTGCTGTGACCCTGTCTGTGCACATCTCCCATCCGGATGATTGTAGTACACAAAAGTGTTTGTATGGTATAATGAGAATTGTATGGATTAAAGTGATTGTTGATTGAGCATTTAAACACTGAGTGTTTTTCTTCCTTCAGCCGGGGATTCAAAGAATTGGGGTATTTAACGGTTTGGTGCCGTGTGACCCGGATCTTTGGTGTGATCTTTGGTGTGCTGAGGAAGGCAGATTTGGCCTTTGATGAGATCGTGGGGCGAGGCGAACAGAGGACTGGGCCAACAGAATAAAAAGGTAAGCACCACCTGTTGTAAAAAATCGAAGTTTGCATATTGGAAATTCTAAATTAATCTGTTCGCGAAGTTACATGTATTTTCACATTAAATTCTGTCTGTTTTTCGGCGCAAGAAACAGAACATCCTAAGTTGAAATTCTGTTTTGGGAGTTTAAAACATGATCTTAAGAATTTAAACATGCACCTGTGCTGTCCTGTCAACTTGGTGGGCTATGAGTTGATTATATTATTTTAAAAAAAAGGGGGGAGGGGGCTTCAGCTGACAGAGCTGTGACAACACGCCCCTCAAGCCTGGATGAAAAGTGAGGCTGAGCAACAGAATGCTGACCTTGATAACTCTGCATTAACACTGATTTTGGGTGAAGGAAACTGTGTTTTTACTAGCTGGATGTTGGGGATGGTATCACATTGTATCGTTGGACAATGTTAAATGTCACAGGGAGGAGAAGGTGTATACAGTGTGAAAATATATTATGTTAAAACCAGTGTCGCTCAAATATGAGAATCTGTTCATGCAGGCCTGACCTAGAGGACTCCACTGGCTAATGTTTTTTCCAGCCGCAGATTGCCGACCCCTGCCCTAACCCTAACTAATGATCAAAACAATCTTTAACAGATAGTATATTCCCGCTAAGTACAAAAAATATTACATTATTGAAAATGTATGTGATTACCTTTTACAGATATAAAATTTAAACAGGAACCCCACTTCTATTACCATGATGAGAAGTAAAACTGGAGAAAACCCCCCACAAAATGTCATCATACAAAAATTCTTCAGTTGCATTACAATAATTTTTAATGTAATAAGATTTTGTGTTAAAATTTTGGCTATTGATTTTCATGATAGACCAGCTGTACATTAGATCAGGAAACACAGGGTGGTGCCTCTTAATCTGTTGATGTTAAAGCATGTACTGCCTCTGTGTGAGTGCACGAGTAACAACATGACATTAAGACATCAACTGGACTTGTTTTCTTTATAACCTGTACTGTCTCCACCAGATAAATTGGAAAATTATAACATTACAGGACAAGGTTATTTTTAGGGGTCTTTTTTTGGCCAATGTGAATCTAATGTGAATCTTAAGGTGTACTCTAGCGGTAATACACTTCTAGATACAACAAATACACAAATTGGAGTTGTGCACTGAGCAGACTGTTATTTCTTTTAACCTGGAAGTAACGAGACGCCCCCTAGGGTGGTTGAGAATGACCGAGCTAACATCCTGTGGGATTTGTAGATACAGACAGACAAAATGGTGATGGATAAGCAACGGGACATAGTGGTGGTGCACCAGCAGAGGAATATGGCCATAATGATAGATGTAGCGATACCAAGTGATAGCAACATCAGGAAGAAGTAAATTGAGAAGGGTTAGGGAGTGTGTGTGTGTGTGTGTGTGTGTGCGCGCGGGGGCACGTATAGCATTTTAGGTCTTTGTCTGTAACCTATACAACATTATTTCTTTTAATAAAACATTTAAATTTCTTAACAAAACTATGAAAAAATAAAAAGTTTGACTTCTGTTGTTTGACTTTTGACTTCTACAATTTATACAAAGCTTAAGAACAGATCCAGTTTCAGTGGTAGTATAGCTACATAAACCACATAAAATGTGTGACTTCCTCAGAGCTTAAACAAAGAATAGACTGAAACCTGTGATACTTTCGCACTTCATGAGACCTGTGCTGCAGAGCTGACTTCTCAGAAATAATCTACATTCTTTCATGCAATGGACGAAATATATCAGAATGTTGAGTGTTTCAACCCAGCACCTTCAATAAATCACGCAGGTAGGAAATAAGTGACAGAAACAAAAAAATATTATTATACACTGTTATAACCTTTCTAGATAATTTTGTTAAATAAATGCATATTTTGCATCATAGTATTTTAACCTGAATTGTCTTCCAGGGCAATAGATTGGCTATGACTATCTACTTATCTTTTTTTTTTTTGTAATCCAACTTGCTGTATTTGCTCAATCCAACATGAAAGTTGAATGAATTCTTAATTTTTGTGAAAGACAATTTCTTGTTGAAAAATATTATATATGCCTAATTATTACATTATTGTGAAATATAACTAAAGGCCATGCAGAAATTGTCACTAGCTGTCTTTTGCAGTGTGAAGTATTTTATTACTATGTGCTCAAATACGGGATTAAATATTAATTTTTAATATTTTAACTAGCCAGCAGTTAGACATTTTTTAAATGTATCTGTTCCAAATTAGAGGTCCTTATTTATTTTGATGGTAAAAAAGACAAATGAAAACCTTATCAGGCTTTTATCTTGACATATATACATGTGTCTGTGTGTGTGTGAGTATTGCTGTGTGTGTCCCCAACACACTGTTGGGGAGTAACGGAATACATGTACCAGCGTTAGGTATTTAAAATACAAATAAATACAAAATATGAGTAACTGTATGCAAATAATTAGTAACTGTATTCCGTTACAGTTACCGTTTAAATAGGTGGTAATCAGAATACAGTTACTTTGTTGAAATAAATAGAATACATGGCAGGCTTTTCTTGTTTCATATGTTAGGCTATCCCCTCTCTATGTCTTCTCCAATTTTGGTGCCTAAATGCAGTCGGACACAGGTTTAGCTTAGTTCGATGAGCATGATGTCATATATCACATCGCTGTGCAGTTACACAATGGACCCGGAGCCAGCAGTCCATGGGTATGGGGCGCCGTTTGTAAAGTGAAACATGATGAAATTAACAGCAACAGTTTTCCACATTTAGCTCAAAACCTTAAGAAAAACATGTTTTTTCGAGTCATTTTTTACAACATTTAGTAAAATATTTGTAACTTTTTATATTTAACACAATGTTAAATGTTAAATGTTAAATCTATACATTATATTTAAATCTAAATCTAAATGTTGAATCAAAATGTTAAATCTAAATCTTAAATGTCAAATCTAAATATTATATTTAAATCTAAATTTAAATGTTAAATCTAAATATTATATTTAAATCTAAATGTTATAGGAAACTAAATATTTAGCTAACATGCAAATTTACTGTACGGATCAACGGAAATACCAAAATAACCTCCGGTGCAAAAGTGTGCTGGTAGTGGTCAGATTGTGTCTGCTCTCCCCCGATGGTCACTTCCCACCGCCATATGGCGGTGGGAAATATATATACATATATTTAGCTGGATATGTCCTGTGGCGACTGTGAAGTGGAGACTGCAGCTGCTGAAGCTGCTTATGGAGGTGGGAAGTGACCATCGGGGGAAAAGAGACACAATCTGACCACTACTGGCACACTTTTATTCTATATATATCTATATATCTATAGATATATATTCCATGTGTTAACCGTGCAGCCCATTCAGTACTTACAGAGGAGGCATTTACAAACCAAACATGCTAATAAGGTAAAAAAAAAAAAAAAAAAAATCTTGGTTATAGTTTCAAATAATTAACTTTCTTAATGCGACATATATATATATATAAAAAAACACCCAGCACGCCCCTGCGGGCGGTTTATCCTTCAAGCTCGGGTCCTCTACCAGAGGCCTGGGAACTTGAGGGTCATGCGCAGTATCTTAGCTGTTCCCAGGACTGCGCTCTTCTGGACAGAGATCTCCGATGTTGTTCCCGGGATCTGCTGGAGCCACTCGCCTAGCTTGGGAGTCACCGCACCTAGTGCTCCGATTACCACGGGGACCACCGTTACCTTCATCCTCCACATCCTCTCGAGCTCTTCTCTGAGCCCTTGGTATTTCTCCAGCTTCTCGTGTTCCTTCTTCCTGATATTGCTGTCATTCGGAACCGCTACATCGATCACTACAGCCGTCTTCTTCTGTTTGTCTACCACCACTATGTCCGGTTGGTTAGCCACCACCATTTTGTCCGTCTGCATCTGGAAGTCCCACAGGATCTTAGCTCGGTCATTCTCCATCACCCTTGGGGGCATCTCCCATTTTGACCTCGGGACTTCCATAACCAAGTGGCCGGCATAGTGTACAGGAACATCTGTGCCGAGTATAACCTGGAAGTCCCGAGGTCAAAATGGGAAATGGGGATATATATATGTGTGTATATATATATATATATATATGTGTGTATATATATATATATATATATATATATGTCTTGACATATATATGTCATATATATGTCTTGTCTTGGTCTCGGATCCCTTGGTCTTGTCTTGGTCTCGCTGTCTTGGTCTTGCTGTCTCACATCGACATAGTGGTCGGGAGATTTGGAGTCAACAGTATCCATGACACACAACGCAACGTTCGATAATGTGTCACGCGCAAAAGCATCAGCTCTAAGAGCTGTGCTTAGAGAGTGCTTTGTAGTGAATCAGAAGAGTCGACTCCCATTGAGCGAGAGCCGGATCCTCACTTAATTTCCTTTTGCTGCTCAGCTCTCACACAGTGGCTCAGCTATGCTCCAATCCTTCCATATTGTGGCCAATCACATGCAAGGATATAGGATAATATCATTATGTGAAAAACAGAGACGCGACAGTCAAGTGGAGCGTGCGTCTGTCCTCAGTAGTAATATACCTGTAGCTTTTTTGCCCCCCCCCCCCCCCCCCCCCCCAAACCCACCCACACCCTACCCCACACCCCCTCCCCTATCCCCCTCCGCGTCCATGTGCGCGCGAACGGACCTTGCGCGTGAACGGACTTTGCGCGTGAACGGACTTGCGAGTTCAGAGATCATATGTTTACATGTGTTTAATAGCGTTTTATTTAATGAAACCATTATGTGTTTTAATTAAACTCTTTTTTAAAGGATTGTATAGGTCTCAGAGTTCTGTTATTTAGACATAGATGATTTAATTTAACTAGTTTAGGGGTATTTTTCTTTAGGGCTCTGAAACACACAGAGGCTAATAGTTTTTAAACAGAAAGTTTTTTCCACCTTCTAAAAAACACACATTCACACGCAGCATTTAATGTAACTGTTTTTAGGAGCATTTTGCTTTTTTCTTTAGGGCTCTGAAACACAGAGGCTAATAGTTTTTAAACAGAAAGTTTTTCCACCTTCTAAAAAACACATATTCCCAACTTGCCACACTGTAACAACCCCCAATGTTCCTTTAATGCAACTAGCCCTCTAATTATCTACTAGGCACAAACACACATAGATGATTTAACTGCATTAGGAGCATTTTGCTTTTTCTTTAGCGATCTTATCATGACAGAGGTCCAGCGTAGCCAGGTCCATCGGAGCCACCAAAAGTTTTTTCATCTTGCCACTGACCATTCAAACAGGTTTTCACCTGTTGCTTACACCCCCACACATTTATCTCTGCATCTCAGAGGTCAGCTGAAACAAACCCCACCTATATAAAAAGGTCATAATCAGCCACACTAACCCTTACATCGGTCCTTGAGAGCATAACACTTCGTTCATCAGCACGAGCATTTTACTTTTAATTTAACTGTTTTTAGGAACATTTTGCTTTTTTCTTTAGCGCTCTGAAACACACAGGGGGTAATAGTTTCAAACAGAATACCACAAACAGCAGGCATTCCTGCTCTGATACTTCAGATTCTTAACTCTGCAACAGTTAGACAGAGGGGGGGTTACAGTTAGACCCCCTACAGGCAGCAGAAGAGGTCATCCTTATCAAGAGCATCTCAACTGTACTGCCATAGTTTTCAATACAAACAGTCTCCTTTATGTTATGTCAGAGGTCCAGCGTAGCCAGGTCCATCGGAGCCACTATAGCTTTTATCATGCCATTACACTTTGTACTGACCATCCTCCAAACAGGCATCACCTTTGTTTACACCTTTATCTCTACATCTCAGAGGCCAGCTGAAACCAAGCCCCACACCTATATAAAAATGCCCTAAGCAGCCACACTAACCCTTTACATCGGTCATTGAGAGCATAACACTTTCGTTCATCAGCACGAGCATTTTACTTTTAATTTAACTAGTTTAGGAGCATTTTGCTTTTCTTTACCGCTCTGAAACACACAGAGGCTAATAGTTTTCAAACAGTGTCACAAATAACATGTATTCCTTTAGAAATAAACTATGATACTTCTAAAAACAAACAAACACATATTCTTTCCTCATCACTAGCCAATTCACCATTTTATTTAAATATCTGAATTTTCGGAATAATGATCCAAGCGGGACACAGAGGCTGCTAGTTTAACGCACCAGAATGCAAATATAAATAAATGCATGACTATCCTGAGAGCTAGCTGCAGCGACACCTTTCTTTCAGACGGATGCCTGGATGTGCGTTGGAGCCAACTGTGCTACCCGCACACAGCGTTTCTGACCTACGGGCGCTGCTTATACAACAGAGAAAAGCAACAATACAGCGTGTTTCTCTGCTCCAAGACATCGGCGGGCCTTTCACACGGTAAGCATGTCTGTTATACCCAGCGCATAAATGTCTGTATGTCAGTGCTGATTATACAAACCCTGTTTAAAATGTGACACATATGTTGTCCGAAAACAAATCCTCTAAATTTGCAAAGTTACTGATTTAAAAATATATTTTCGAATTTTTAGTTGCATGTCAAACACACGATAGACTCTTGAGCGTATTTATTTATATAGCTACATTCACAACGGTACAACCATGCTAAATAAAAGATGACCAAGCACCAAAGCACTCTAATGCAAGCCTCTAAACTACATGCTGATAAGTGCATGAAGTTAACCTCTACAGCTGAAAACAGTTTGTATCCGCACTCTGAGGGTCTACTGAATTGTTTTTAATATTGCGCTTTTTTTTCACGAACTGCAGATGATGAATTCCTCTTTATTGGACATAATGTCCTTAAGCTATTGTTGCTCATACTTGCAGAGTTCCCTAGCTACTTCTTTACTATGTCAGTAAACTTTTCGAAAAGGAAGGTGTTGTAGATTTAAAGAAACATCCTAATTGAAGCAAAGGCAAAAAATTGGAATGAATTTTATGTGACTGTTCATATTAAAGCCAACAACAAGTGAAAATCCAAAACCGACTCCAATGCTTTGTATTAATGATCTCCCCCTCTCTCTCTCTCTCTCTGTGTGTGTGTGTGCGTGTGTGTGTGTGTGTGTGTGTGTGTGTATGTGTGAGTGTGAGTGTGTGTGCCCTCACAGAAGGAAGGTCACAGCAGGAGCTTTTTCAAACGCGTTTCCAATCATTTTTACAAGAAGTGTAGCTCATACAATGGTATTATTGTATTATTTGCGATACTTTATAAATATGAAACTCTAAAGATTTGGAGTTCATGCAAATTGTGAAACAAGAATCTAAATATTTGTGTCACAGTGATTTCTATAAAAGCATGTTGTTTATGGGGATAATGTAACAAATCTTTTGTGGCCCTATTAATGATCAATGGTAATTGAAGAGGAAGCTGAACCCCGGCTCTGGACATTTTCAGGACAAGCGACAGCGCAGACATCTACTAATGAGAGAACATGTTTTATCATCATAAACACTGTGATATGAAGTATCGTTAAAGTGTCACTTCAGTAATGTTTTTAATAGATGACTTTAAAACACTAAACTCTAATTTCTGTGGTTTATTTTAAGTTTACAGAATATAACATGTGGTAAGACGACGAGTTTTACTTCTCACAAGTTGTGATATGTGTATCTATTATCATGTATGCTACTTTGCTCTGTGGACTGTAAAATGTTTCATTGTGTTCATGAAATAAACCAAACTTTCACCGTCTGCATCTTTTACTGTTTTTTCTGCTTTTGTTCACTCCAAGTTTGACAAACCCACAGACATCCAGAGTTAACTCACTAACAATGTGGAGCAGTCTCAGTGTATTTAGCAGCTTTTCCCCTAAACACAACCAACTGAGAGAAACGCTTGTAGTCCTCACTTTGGTCATTTTGAACGTTGAAGGAGTTTTGTTCCATAGACACCTTATACTAGTGTTTCCTGCACTTAATCCATCACTACTATGTTCTATTTAAATTCAGATTCCTTTTATAGTTTGCAGTTTCTTTACTAACACATTTGTAGATAAGTTTATTGCTGAACCACACAGCTAGCAGTCTCACTCACTCTCTAGGTTTTGAAGTTTTGTGTGTAATGGTTTTAGTCTATCAAACCTTACCTTTTTCTCCCCAGTATCACAACAGTATGACTCCCAAAGTACGGCTCAGTAAACAACCAATGATTCTAAAGCCAGAACAGAAAGATACAGTTGGAAGATGCATGATTGCGTTTTTATGAAGCGTAGTAAAACTGGCCCCTCTTCTTCTTCTCTGTGTTGTTGTTGTTGTTCTTGTGTGTGTGTGTGTGTGTGTGTGTGTGTGTGTGTGTGTGTGTGTGTGTGTGTGTGTGTGTGTGTGTGCCTTAGAAGTCAAATAATACATTAGCCACACTTAAAAAAACAAAAAACATTTGAATTTCATTTAGAACTGAGATTCTAAGTTGTAAGCAGAAATCTTGTGCTCAGCCACAAACATGTTTCCCCACTTTCACAATGCTGAGGTGTCAAATCCACAACCCCCAACAAATGGTTTGTTACACGCGGGTGTGAAGGGCAAGCTTTACTTACACAGCCTCACACACAGTAGATTTTTAAAGTTTTTGGGTACAGTGGTTTAGCCACAGATGTAACTTCTACTTTTGATAAAGATCACTCCACCTGCATATTTCTTAAGAAATTAAGCATCTTTATTAAGCTCTTATTTATACATGTCTACACAATAATAGACACTGTGTGCTCTGTGACATTATAGTCTTCTACTTCAGCGTTCATTGGTTTGCATTTTAAACTCCCAACCTTTCAGGTTGTTATGAACGACTTATATTTCTAACATTTTGTGATATAAAAGTGAACCATGTGGGTTTTTTTTTTAATTTTCTGTGTGATGGAATGACTTAAGACACGAGTTATTTAAACAATTCTAAATGACAGTGTGATGGCCACAGTACTTTATGCTGGACCAAATATGTTAAGGATAATGTTTATCAACGTAAAATTGCAAAGAACCTTTGAATAGATTATAACATTTTGTAAACAGTTACCTCAGAACCTGTACTGTCAGCCCTATGTATGTAAGGTGAAACTTTCCACAGTACTTACACTTAAGTAACTAAACACATAAAGTCACCCTTTACCAATAATCCACAGCTCCTTGAAAAAAGTAGCACAAACAGACAACTGACTCAGCAATGATGAGTAGAGCTACCCGAGGCCGAGACTCAAGCAGAAGAAAATTAAAAGTTTTGGTTTTTGCGGCTCGAAAAATTAAAGAAAGTATGTTTAATAATTCAACAAGACCAGCACCTTCAACACGTGTACATTCAAATTTTGAATCAGACTAACATCGATGTTGTTCAATAGTTTTTATCCGTTCAAAAAAAGCCATTTTACGGCTTTAATGTTTCCAGCTGATAAGGAGAATGAGTGCATTTCATCAAATGCGCGTCCAAAGGCTTTAAACATCCGCTTTGTCTGTAAAGACAGTATCAAACTACAGAGCATTGTTTTTACTAAAATTCAACATTTTCAGATGAAAATTTGGCTGCTTTTTTCACTGTAACACCCCCCTCAATGCCATTTTAGGATATTCTCGGTGATCCCATTTTATCATATTTATGCTTTTGGGACTGAGGGATCTAATACGTACGTCGTCACAGTGTATTGTACTACCAACTGTGAGGGCTCTGCTTTTGCTTTGAGCAGACTGTTTTTATTTTGTCTCCAGAGTGTGTGTTTTCAAACGAGATCCTCCTCCTCAGTTTGATTTTGTTACCACAAACTTTGTGTAAAGTTCACAACAGAGGTAAAGAGATTTAAACACACCAGTTTAAGGAGGCAGGGGTTGGACCAGCTGCACAGGGCAGGTGAAACAGAGAGTGTCAGGGGAGATGTGCAACAGAAGCAGAGGGAACATTTTACAAGATGATAAATGCCACATTTAGGTGATTAAGGATTTGTTGACAAGATTAAAAGACACGGCCGTCAGAGTTCAACAACATTACAGTTTGATTAAATAAAAAGTTTTAAACTACACAAGGTTCATTTTCTCCTCTGATAGTAATCATATTAAACATGTCAAGAAAGAAAGAGTACAAAGAAAATAGTAAATGTGTGTCTAATTCAACTCTTCCTGTGAACCTTATATGGTGATGGCCAGAGGGGCCGATGGCTCGATATGGCAGCCTAGCCTCTGTCAGCCTCCCCAGGCATCTGTGGCTACAACAGTAGCTTGCCGCCACCTGTGTGTGAATGTGAGAGTGAATGAATAGTGGCATTGTAAAGCAATTTGGGTGCCTTGAAAAGCGCTATATGAAATCCAATCCATTATTATTATTTATCATCCCTTAATATGTTCGGTGTTACAACTTGAAGAATCAGAGAAAGATCATCAGACATTAATCTAATCAGTTTTCAGCCTTCATTCATTCATATTGAAAAGTTGGAAATCTTCCCTGCTAGACCAAAGTGCAGCGTTTAACACCGTTGGCCATAACATTTTATTACAGCTATTATTAAATGAAGAGGCCTCTTCACACACTGAGGTTAATTATGAAGCTCCACAGGCTTCTGTGCAAAGACCAGTTCTGTTTACATTATACGTGCTTTAGAAGACATAGCGTACATTTTCACTGCTATGCATATGATACCCACTTTTATTGGTTAAACTGCCGGGATGTCTTAGACACATAATGAGCTTTAATTTTCTGCTTCTAAGTTCAGATAAAACTGAGGTTATCGTAACGGGGCGTAAAAATCTTAGAAACACTGGCTAACAAAATCCTTACTCTGGACGGCATTGCCTGAGTAGTCTGTTGTAGTCATTTGGCACATTATAAGTAAAATTGAAACATACAATCCCATAGCACAACATCAACATTTATTTATATACAAAAATAAAATGCTTTTTTACAGAAAAGAATTGTAACTTCATATTTATCAACGATTACGCGGGTACATGTTTTAAAAATGCACTAAATGTAGGATACATTGTTTGGTAAAATGCAGGTTACACGTTTTAAGAAAGAAAAATCAGTCTTTCAGAGAAAGCATTAGCAGCCTCCTTTGTAACACTCTGCGACCAGCCGTAGCTGTCTGATTTTCACCATGTCCAACCCTACCAGATTGGTGTATGCCTCGGCTATGGCGTCAAAGACTTTCCTTTCCGATTTCAGTTCGTGCAAGAGAGTTTCCGCCACCATGCGGACTTTGACGTCGTCCATTTTGATGTTGCGAGCAATCAGAAGCCGTTGAATAGATGGAATGAAACGGGGGGTGAGGAGTCTTTTTCTGATGCTGTGATAATTTTCAGCGTAAAAGTCATCCTCCAAGACTTGCACACACTCGTGTTGTTTCTGGCGGGGTTGATCGGACTTACAGCCGTTGCATTCGTCAGTGAGGTACCTGTTGATTACTAGGTTGACTAGATGATACACTGCGGTTTTCACGGTATCGATGAAAAAAGAAGATGCCCAACCGTCAAGCTCGTCGGCTTGCTGCTGCTGCTTCTCCAAGGGGCGATAGTAACCGTGTGTGTCGGGTACTATTGTGCCCTCGGCCGCAGAACTTTCCTCCTCCTCAGTGTGGCGCAGGGCTGTAGAGGCCATACTTCTGGTTTTTGAGCTAAAAAAAGGTTTGAAGGAATGAGACGGCGGTCTTCTTTTTAAAATAACAGGAGGGGGCGTGATCTGGAAGTGGGTTGATCTTAAAGGTTGTGGGTAGGAGTGGCAACAATTTTCAAAAACCGTAGAGTTGGCCACCGTGTCTCTCTAGCAGTTGCAACTTTGGAAAAGAGCGGTAATTTTCATCTGTTGGGCTTGAAATTCTCCATGAAATGGCATCTTCCAGCCCTTCTGTTCAATCAACCATCAAAGTGGCTGAACCTGGTACATACTTGGTACTTGGTACTATCAGTGATGCTGGGCAATCTTTACTCTCTGAAGAGCCATACACTAACCCTGCATTTGAAGATTGGAGTGAAGACGCACCGTATTCACCAGTATCAGAGTGGAGCCCACCCCCTTCACCACCACAACTGTGGACTATGGACACTGACAACGAGGAAGATTTTTTGTATTTCGGCGACTCTCCCGACATTGATGAGGTAGACTGGGCATGGCCACCCTTCCAAGGTCCTGAGAGATTACCGGAGCCGCTATGGGATAATGATGAGGACTTACCCTATGTACCCGCGTAATCGTTGATAAAATATGAAGTTACAATGCTTTTCTGTAAAAAAGCATTTTATTTTGTATATAAATAAATGTTGATGTTGTGCTATGGGATTGTATGTTTCAATTTTACTTATAATGTGCCAAATGACTACAACAGACTACTCAGGCAATGCCGTCCAGAGTAAGGATTTTGTTAGCCAGTGTTTCTAAGATTTTTACGCCCCGTTACGATAACCTCAGTTTTATCTGAACTTAGAAGCAGAAAATTAAAGCTCATTATGTGTCTAAGACATCCCGGCAGTTTAACCAATAAAAGTGGGTATCATATGCATAGCAGTGAAAATGTACGCTATGTCTTCTAAAGCACGTATAATGTAAACAGAACTGGTCTTTGCACAGAAGCCTGTGGAGCTTCATAATTAACCTCAGTGTGTGAAGAGGCCTCTTCATTTAATATAGCTGTAATAAAATGTTATGGCCAACGGTGTTAAACGCTGCACTTTGGTCTAGCAGGGAAGATTTCCAACTTTTCAATATGAATGAATGAAGGCTGAAAACTGATTAGATTAATGTCTGATGATCTTTTCTCTGATTCTTCAAGTTTGTAACACCGAACATATTAAGGGATGATAATAATAATAATAATGGATTGGATTTCATATAGCGCTTTTCAAGGCACCCAAATTGCTTTACAATGCACTATTCATTCACTCTCACATTCACACACAGGTGGCGGCAAGCTACTGTTGTAGCCACAGATGCCCTGGGGGAGGCTGACAGAGGCTAGGCTGCCATATCGAGCCATCGGCCCTCTGGCCATCACCATATAAGGTTCACAGGAAGAGTTGAATTAGACACACATTTACTATTTTTCTTTGTACTCTTTCTTTCTTGACATGTTTAATATGATTACTATCAGAGGAGAAAATGAACCTTGTGTAGTTTAAAACTTTTTATTTAATCAAACTGTAATGTTGTTGAACTCTGACGGCCGTGTCTTTAATCTTGTCAACAAATCCTTAATCACCTAAATGTGGCATTTATCATCTTGTAAAATGTTCCCTCTGCTTCTGTTGCACATCTCCCCTGACACTCTCTGTTTCACCTGCCCTGTGCAGCTGGTCCAACCCCTGCCTCCTTAAACTGGTGTGTTTAAATCTCTTTACCTCTGTTGTGAACTTTACACAAAGTTTGTGGTAACAAAATCAAACTGAGGAGGAGGATCTCGTTTGAAAAACACACACTCTGGAGACAAAATAAAAAACAGTCTGCTCAAAGCAAAAGCAGAGCCCTCACAGTTGGTAGTACAATACACTGTGACGACGTACGTATTAGATGCCCTCAGTCCAAAAGCATAAATATGATAAAATGGGATCACCGAGAATATCCTAAAAATGGCATTGAGGGGGGTGTTACAGTGAAAAAAGCAGCCAAATTTTCATCTGAAAATGTTGAATTTTAGTAAAAACAATGCTCTGTAGTTTGATACTGTCTTTACAGACAAAGCGGATGTTTAAAGCCTTTGGACGCGCATTTGATGAAATGCACTCATTCTCCTTATCAGCTGGAAACATTAAAGCCGTAAAATGGCTTTTTTTGAACGGATAAAACTATTGAACAACATCGATGTTAGTCTGATTCAAAATTTGAATGTACACGTGTTGAAGGTGCTGGTCTTGTTGAATTATTAAACATACTTTCTTTAATTTTTCGAGCCGCAAAAACCAAAACTTTTAATTTTCTTCTGCTTGAGTCTCGGCCTCGGTAGCTCTACTCATCATTGCTGAGTCAGTTGTCTGTTTGTGCTACTTTTTTCAAGGAGCTGTGGATATTGGTAAAGGGTGACTTTATGTGTTTAGTTACTTAAGTGTAAGTACTGTGGAAAGTTTCACCTTACATACATAGGGCTGACAGTACAGGTTCTGAGGTAACTGTTTACAAAATGTTATATCTATTCAAAGGTTCTTTGCAATTTTACGTTGATAAACATTATCCTTAACATATTTGGTCCAGCATAAAGTACTGTGGCCATCACACTGTCATTTAGAATTGTTTAAATAACTCGTGTCTTAAGTCATTCCATCACACAGAAAATTAAAAAAAAACCCACATGGTTCACTTTTATATCACAAATGTTAGAAATATAAGTCGTTCATAACAACCTGAAAGGTGGGAGTTTAAAATGCAAACCAATGAACGCTGAAGTAGAAGACTATAATGTCACAGAGCACACAGTGTCTATTATTGTGTAGACATGTATAAATAAGAGCTTAATAAAGATGCTTAATTTCTTAAGAAATATGCAGGTGGAGTGATCTTTATCAAAAGTAGAAGTTACATCTGTGGCTAAACCACTGTACCCAAAAACTTTAAAAATCTACTGTGTGTGAGGCTGTGTAAGTAAAGCTTGCCCTTCACACCGCGTGTAACAAACCATTTGTTGGGGGTTGTGGATTTGACACCTCAGCATTGTGAAAGTGGGGAAACATGTTTGTGGCTGAGCACAAGATTTCTGCTTACAACTTAGAATCTCAGTTCTAAATGAAATTCAAATGTTTTTTGTTTTTTTTAAGTGTGGCTAATGTATTATTTGACTTCTAAGGCACACACACACACACACACACACACACACACACACACACACACCACACACACAAGAACAACAACAACACAGAGAAGAAGAAGAGGGGCCAGTTTTACTACGCTCATAAAAACACAATCATGCATCTTCCAACTGTATCTTTCTGTTCTGGCTTTAGAATCATTGGTTGTTTACTGAGCCGTACTTTGGGAGTCATACTGTTGTGATACTGGGGAGAAAAAGGTAAGGTTTGATAGACTAAAACCATTACACACAAACTTCAAAACCTAGAGAGTGAGTGAGACTGCTAGCTGTGTGGTTCAGCAATAAACTTATCTACAAATGTGTTAGTAAAGAAACTGCAAACTATAAAAGGAATCTGAATTTAAATAGAACATAGTAGTGATGGATTAAGTGCAGGAAACACTAGTATAAGGTGTCTATGGAACAAACTCCTTCACGTTCAAATGACCAAAGTGAGGACTACAAGCGTTTCTCTCAGTGGTTGTGTTTAGGGGAAAAGCTGCTAAATACACTGAGACTGCTCCACATTGTTAGCAAGTTAACTCTGGATGTCTGTGGGTTTGTCAAACTTGGAGTGTACAAAGCAGAAAAACAGTAAAGATGCAGACGGTGAAAGTTTGGTTTATTTCATGAACACAATGAAACATTTTACAGTCCACAGAGCAAAGTAGCATACATGATAATAGATACACATATCACAACTGTGAGAAGTAAAACTCGTCGTCTTACCACATGTTATATTCTGTAACTAAAATAAACCACAGAAATTAGAGTTTAGTGTTTTAAAGTCATCTATTAAAAACATTACTGAAGTGACACTTTAACGATACTTCATATCACAGTGTTTATGATGATAAAACATGTTCTCTCATTAGTAGATGTCTGCGCTGTCGCTTGTCCTGAAAATGTCCAGAGCCGGGGTTCAGCTTCCTCTTCAATTACCATTGATCATTAATAGGGCCACAAAAGATTTGTTACATTATCCCATAAACAACATGCTTTATAGAAATCACTGTGACACAATATTTAGATCTTGTTTCACAATTTGCATGAACTCCAAATCTTTAGAGTTTCATATTTATAAAGTATCGCAAATAATACAATAATACCATTGTATGAGCTACACTTCTTGTAAAAATGATTGGAAACGCGTTTGAAAAAGCTCCTGCTGTGACCTTCCTTCTGTGAGGGCACACACACTCACACTCACACATACACCACACACACACACACACACACACACGCACACACACACACAGAGAGAGAGAGAGAGAGGGGAGATCATTAATACAAGCATTGGAGTCGGTTTTGGATTTTCACTTGTTGTTGGCTTTAATATGAACAGTCACATAAAATTCATTCCAATTTTTTGCCTTGCTTCAATTAGGATGTTTCTTTAAATCTACAACCCTTCCTTTTCGAAAGTTTACTGACATAGTAAAGAAGTAGCTAGGGAACTCTGCAAGTATGAGCAACAATAGCTTAAGGACATTATGTCCAATAAGAGGAATTCATCATCTGCAGTTCGTGAAAAAAAGCGCAATATTAAAAACAATTCAGTAGACCCTCAGAGTGCGGATACAAACTGTTTTCAGCTGTAGAGGTTAACTTCATGCACTTTCAGCATGTAGTTTAGAGGCTTGCATTAGAGTGCTTTGGTGCTTGGTCATCTTTTATTTAGCATGGTTGTACCGTTGTGAATGTAGCTATATAAATAAATACGCTCAAGGTCTATCGTGTGTTTGACATGCAACTAAAAATTCGAAAATATATTTTTAAATCAGTAACTTTGCAAATTTAGAGGATTTGTTTTCGGACAACATATGTGTCACATTTTAAACGGTTGTATAATCAGCACTGACATACAGACATTTATGCGCTGGGTATAACAGACATGCTTACCGTGTGAAAGGCCCGCCGATGTCTTGGAGCAGAGAAACACGCTGTATTGTTGCTTTTCTCTGTTGTATAAGCAGCGCCCGTAGGTCAGAAACGCTGTGTGCGGGTAGCACAGTGGCTCCAACGCACATCCAGGCATCCGTCTGAAAGAAAGGTGTCGCTGCAGCTAGCTCTCAGGATAGTCATGCATTTATTTATATTTGCATTCTGGTGCGTTAAACTAGCAGCCTCTGTGTCCCGCTTGGATCATTATTCCGAAAATTCAGATATTTAAATAAAATGGTGAATTGGCTAGTGATGAGGAAAGAATATGTGTTTGTTTGTTTTTAGAAGTATCATAGTTTATTTCTAAAGGAATACATGTTATTTGTGACACTGTTTGAAAACTATTAGCCTCTGTGTGTTTCAGAGCGGTAAAGAAAAGCAAAATGCTCCTAAACTAGTTAAATTAAAAGTAAAATGCTCGTGCTGATGAACGAAAGTGTTATGCTCTCAATGACCGATGTAAAGGGTTAGTGTGGCTGCTTAGGGCATTTTTATATAGGTGTGGGGCTTGGTTTCAGCTGGCCTCTGAGATGTAGATAAAGGTGTAAACAAAGGTGATGCCTGTTTGGAGGATGGTCAGTACAAAGTGTAATGGCATGATAAAGCTATAGTGGCTCCGATGGACCTGGCTACGCGGACCTCTGACATAACATAAAGGAGACTGTTTGTATTGAAAACTATGGCAGTACAAGTTGAGATGCTCTTGATAAGGATGGCCTCTTCTGCTGACTGTAGGGGTCTAACTGTAACCCCCCCTCTGTCTAATGTTGCAGAGTTAAGAATCTGAAGTTCAGAGCAGAATGCCTGCTGTTTGTGGTATTCTGTTTGAAACTATTCCCCCTGTGTGTTTCAGAGCGCTAAAGAAAAAAGCAAAATGTTCCTAAAAACAGTTAAATTAAAAGTAAAATGCTCGTGCTGATGAACGAAGTGTTATGCTCTCAAGGACCGATGTAAGGGTTAGTGTGGCTGATTATGACCTTTTTATATAGGTGGGGTTTGTTTCAGCTGACCTCTGAGATGCAGAGATAAATGTGTGGGGGTGTAAGCAACAGGTGAAAAACCTGTTTTGAATGGTCAGTGGCAAGATGAAAAAACTTTTGGTGGCTCCGATGGACCTGGCTACGCTGGACCTCTGTCATGATAAGATCGCTAAAGAAAAAGCAAAATGCTCCTAATGCAGTTAAATCATCTATGTGTGTGTTTGTGCCTAGTAGATAATTAGATGGGCTAGTGTGCATTAAAGGAACATTGGGGGTTGTTACAGTGTTGGCAAGTTGGGATATATGTGTTTTTTAGAAGGTGGAAAAACTTTCTGTTTAAAAACTATTAGCCTCTGTGTTTCAGAGCCCTAAAGAAAAAAGCAAATGCTCCTAAAACAGTTACATTAAATGCTGCGTGTGAATGTGTGTTTTTTTAGAAGGTGGAAAAAACTTTCTGTTTAAAAACTATTAGCCTCTGTGTGTTTCAGAGCCCTAAAGAAAAATACCCCTAAACTAGTTAAATTAATCATCTATGTCTAAATAACAGAACTCTGAGACCTATACAATCCTTTAAAAAAGAGTTTAATTTAAAACACATAATGGTTTCATTAAATAAAACGCTATTAAACACATGTAAACATATGATCTCTGAACTCGCAAGTCCGTTCAGCGCAAAGTCCGTTCACGCGCAAGGTCCGTTCGCGCGCACATGGACGCGGAGGGGGATAGGGAGGGGTGTGGGGGGGGGGTGTGGGGTGGGGGGGGGGGGGGGGCAAAAAAGCTACGGTATATTACTACTGTCCTCTCAGTAAGTGAGTGAGACAGTAGACAGCGGTGAGGAGGGCTGTGCGAGTGCATCGCAAAAACACATAAATATGCCCGACACCCGTAAACGAAGCAGCATCTGGCTGCAGTTTAAAGACTTTTTTGTCTCGGTCTCGTCTTGGTCTCGTCTCGATTTTGTCTCAGTCTTGACTCGGTCTGTCTTGGTCTTGGTCTTGGTCTTGTCTTGGTTTAGGCGGTCTTGACTACAAGTCTAGTGTGTGTGTGTGTGTGTGTGTGTGTGTGTGTGTGTGTATAAGGTCTTTGTCTGTAACCTATACTAGACTATTTTCCTTCTCTTGAAATGTTATTTTTTAAAGTTATTAATAAAAACTATTAGAAGAAGTTTGACTTCTCACATGACTACAGTTTATACAAAGCTTGAGAACAGATCCAGTTTCAGTGGTAGCATAGCTGCATAAACCAATATGAATATGAATATGACTCCCTCAGAACTTAAAAAGAACAGACTGAAACAGTGATTTTTTTTTTTTTTTGGCCCGTTTGGCTCTTTTGCCATCAGAATTATTGTCTAAAGGCGAAGAAAGATATAACAGTAATACTAAATATTAAACATTATTGTGCAGCACGTAAGATTGACAGCGCACAGTGTGCTTTGAGGTAGGAGCCAAAAAGGGTGTAGTTAGTGTGTGTGAGCACCCATGTGTACACCTGTGAGCATGAACACGCTTGTATTTAAAAGGTTCCTTCATGTAACGATCTGCTAGAGTACTGGACTGAAACCAGTGATACTTTACCACTTCACAAAACCTGTGCAGAGCTGAGCTCTCAGATATATCTGTTTAATATCTGTTATTAACTGTGTACATTTTTATTGGATTCCCTGTTTTTTCCATTCTATGTTTTTTTCAGGTCAAGAAGATCTAAGAGAAGTTTGCATTTGGGTGTTATTCTCTCTCTAAGCTTGCTGAGTGTATTCTTTTTGTCTGGACTGATCACTCTTGGTTTCTTCTGTGAGTTGCGTTTTTCATCAATACTTGCTCTACTGATCATCAGCCATAGTAAAAAGGCAAATATTCAATTCAATTCAGTTCAATACAATTCAATTGTCACTTCTAATAAAGGTGACAAACAAGACTAACTACACCAAGATGATGAGACCATAGCAACAGTGGTTCCTTACTCTCATACACTAGCATAAAACTGACTTACATATTCATCATGTTTCATTACCTGCTGGAAAACTTTAAATAAATTTCGGTTTAGCTATGAAATTAATCTAAATCTAAAATGAAACTATGAAATTTTTTGTTTCTCAAAAACATGAATATTATTTCTCTTTTTTTCAGACCATAACTGCTTATATGATTCAGCTAAACAGCTGTTGGAAATCAATAACCAGCTTTCCTCCATGGTGAGGAGAGAGACCTGAATGCAAATCTCTCTACTGTGAGTAACAATCTTTCTTCCATCACTGAGGAGAGAGACCTTCTGAATACAAATCTCTCGGCTGTGAGTAGCCAACTTTCTTCCATGACCAAGGAGAGAGACCTGTTGACTGAAAGACCAATGAGCTGAAAAGCCTGCTCTGTTTGTCTAATCAGAGTGAGTCCTTGCGTGAGCTGTTGTGTGTTTTACTCAGAAATTCAATAATTTAGTTTACAAAATCAAACTTTATAATAGGATAATTATTTATACTGTCAGTATTCTTTAGTCTTTGGTTTTTTTTTTTCATATAAAGCTGCATTGTAGAATGCTCATCACAAATTCACATTTTACAAGAAAAATCTGATCGGTACATGTAACAGGGCGGCCTTTTGCGGCCAGATTTACATTGAGGCAGCCCAAGACAAGTATAGTGGAACTAGGCATTATTGTTAATATAGCTCTTCCTTACAAAACAATTCACTCTGTCCAATGACAACTGGCAGCCTTAAATACTTTCATCTGTCAGAGCCTAAACCTGTCAGGAAGTGCTGTGTGGCAGGCAGGAGTTGGACCCAAAATGCAGGCACTCAGGCATGAGGTTTAAACACAAAGAACTCAGCTTTATTTGCTGGCAGGGAAAAAGCATACAAAAGCAAACTAAACTAAACTAAACTGGAAAAATCACAAATGAAAATCACAAACTAAACTCACAGGGAGACACAGGGAGATCCACACAGCATGAGGGACGACGTGACACTGACTCAGAGAAACACAGGGTTTAAATACACTGGGAAGTAACGAGGGAATGAGACACAGAAGGAGGGCACAGCTGGGGAGAATCAGAACTGACAAGACAAGGAAGCAAAGCGGAGCACATTCACTAAGACACAGACCTTCAAAAGTAAAACAGGAAGTATAACACAGAGACGCGAACTTGACACGGTGGCGACAGCGGCCGTTTATCAATGCCCAAGTACGCGAGTACGTACTCGCCGAGAACGCACGGGAGTACGTACCGCCGAGAACGCGAGCACGGACTCGCGATATGTACAATTGGAACACCTGCGTATGTGATGATGTCACAGGTCCGGAGTTTTTTACTTGCCGTCCCTCCTAATTTAACTGTGAGTAACATGTTATGAAGCTTAACTGTAATCACAGCCAAACCGGTTTACTCAAACACTGAAATAAACCAAACATTAACATTTAGAAGTCATCTAAGTGACTTATATATCATTTGTAACCTCAGTAGTGAAACCTCTATTATAAAAATAGTGTACATGTACATACGTGTACATACCTTAATAAAACAAGCAGGTGAGATGTTAGAACGCTTTTATTTCTATTCTAGTGGACACTCAATACTATAGACAGCTGCTGGGGTTTCTTTAACCTGAGTAGTGAGAAGTCCGCGAGCGGGGGGGGGTTGAAAACGATGTGCCGGGAGTCCGCTGTTGAGTTTTGGACGAAATGCATTCTGGATATATAGCTGTCCCAAGTCCACACCGATGCATGCTCGATAAAACGGGCGGATCGAGAACACATCCGGGACTTTTT